>NC_045439.1:143102656-143283591 GCF_002776525.5 Piliocolobus tephrosceles | reverse complement strand
TGTATTTTTAGTAGAGACGGGGTTTCACCGTGTTAGCCAGGATGGTCTCGATCTCCTGACCTCGTGATCCACCCGTCTCGGCCTCCCAAAGTGCTGGGATTACAGGCTTGAGCCACCGCGCCCGGCCTAATGGAGCGTTTTTAAACGTTATACCAAAATTGGACCTTTTATATTTGAAGAGACATCTATACTAAGCCCAGTTTTATAGATGGGGCACTTAAGTCCCAGAGAGGGCAAGTGACTTACCACGACTCACAGAGTCCAAGCCAACATTACGATGAAACACATCCCCCTCCCCTAAACCCTTAGCACACTCAGTTGGAGGACGGAAAGCTAGGAGGGAGCTGCCCAGCTTATAGGACTCGATGTTGCTTGGAGGATAAATATCCAGGGAATGAGTCTTCCTGCTGCTCTACCAACAGGACTGGTAAGGAAATGACTCATGGAAAGGAGATGGCCCAGAACAGTCATGGAAACCAGCCTCCTGCCTCAAGAACCTCCTAGAACTCACCCACCCACCCATCTTGCCCATCCTTCTATCCATCTGTTTATCCACCCATCTATTACCCACCCACACATTTATCCATATACCCCTTCATTCACTCTTCCATCCATCTATCTAGCCATCCTATTCACCCATCCATCCTACCAATTTATATCGTGAGAATCTAACATGTGCCTGGCATGGTTCTCGTTGCTAAGATGCAAAAATAGTAAGATACAGTGCCTGCCCTCAGAGCTCTCAGCCAACTGGGAGAAAACATAGAAACTGACAATCCCCGCTCCATGAGATACGTGAAGGTGCAAACCAGATGCCACCACACATAGCTGAGGCATTGACTTGAGTACGGAAGGGCAGAGCAAGAGGGTCCTGGAAGGACCAAGAGCTAAACAGAAGTGAAGAATACCGTGGGCATGGCAAGGAAAAGTTCAAAGAAAAGTGTTCCAGGTGGAAGGAACAGCATGTGCTAAGGCCTGTGGTAAAAGAGAACACGGTCCCAACAATGCATCCCTACCTAACCCATCTAGTTCTTGCTCCACCCTCCAGCTCCATCCAGCCTTCTTACATCCCAGTTTTTGCTGCAACTTCCCCACCCCTCACCCCCACCAGTATCCTCCAGGCCAGAAACTGGGCTAGGATACTTGCTGAGCAGGCAGGTGAAACCAGAGGAGGGAGCTGGGCAGAGACCACAGTTCCAGCCTGAACCAGAAGAGGCAGAGGAATGGGGAGAAGATGGAGGGAGGCTGAAATTCCATGTCTGAGAATGCCCATGATAATGCCCCAGGGCTCTGAGTCCCCAACACAATTGGCATTAGAAGACCCGGGGATCTGTGACTGGATCATGGTGTATGATCTGTTCCTTACCTGGGTAACATACCTACTAAGCTCTCACCACACTCACACAGTTACCTTTATAAACTGCACATCTGGCCCCATCATTGCCTGGCTTGGAACCCCTCACTGGCCCTCTGCACAGCACAACTCACCCTTAACTCATCCAGGTGTGGGCGCTGTATCTTTAAAGTCATCCCTCCCCACTTACCTTGTTTCCCTTCACACACCAGCAGCACAGTACTTCCAATGCCCTGAAAAGCAATGCTCTCCCACTTTGGGTTTTGCATGTGCTTCTCTTTCAGCTTGGAACGCGGTGCATCCTTCTCTGAATTTCTGCTCATTCTTCAGGAGTAGGCCTTAATGTCACTTCTTCCTGGAAGCCTTCCCTGACTGCCCACTTCCCTACTCTTTGGTGCTCTCAGAGTGTTCTCTCCCAACTTTAGGTAGCACATACCAAGCACAATGTTAGTATGACTACAGATGGTTCTACTTAGGACTTTTGATTTTATGATGGGTTGATTGGGTATTAAATGCCTTTTTTTTTTTTTTTTTTTAATTTGAGATGGAGTCTTGCTCTGTCACCCAGGCTAGAGTGCAGTGGCACAATCTTGGCTCACAGCAAATTCCACCTCCCGAGTTCAAGAGATTCTCCTGCCTTAGCCTCCCGAGTAGCTGGGATTACAGTGCCCGCCACCGTATACGGCTAATTTTTGCATTTTTTTAGTAGAGATGGGGTTTCACCATCTTGGCCAGGCTTGTCTCGAACTCCTGACCTCATGATCCACCCGCCTCAGCCTCCCAAAGTGCTGGGATTACAGGCGTTAAATGCATTTTTGACTTAGAATTTTTTCAACTTACAATGGGTTTATTGGGACATAACCCCACTGTAAGTGAAAGACCATCTGTATTACTTTAATGATACGTTGTCTCCTGATGCCCAACTGACCCTCCCACCACACAGTGGGCTCTCAGAAGAGCGACTTTGTCTTGTATTTCCAGTGCTTAGTGCATTGTAGGTACTCAGGAAGGTGTTAGTTGGGTGAATCAGTGAGTGTGTGATGAAGATAATACACTAATATTTCTAGAGTGCTAGTACATGTCAATCAGTGCTTCATAAATATTGTTTAATTTAATTCTCATAACTGACTTATGAGGTCATTGCTATTATTATACTCATTTTACGGATGAGAGAACCAAAGTTCAAGTTCCCCAAGGTCACACAACTTGTAAGGTTTGTATGACACTGCTGCTGGATGGATGGATGGATAGATGGATGGATGGATGGATGGATGGATGGATGGCTAGATGGATGGATGGATGGATGGATGGATGGATGGATGGATGGATGGATGGATGGATAAATGAGTGGATGGATGAATGGGTAGGTGGAAGGATGGATGGATAAATGGATGGAAGGATGGGTAGATGGATGGATGGATAGATGAATGCTGGGATGGATGGACAGATGAATGGGTGGTGGAAATGATCGATGAATGGATAGGTGGATGGATGAGTGGATGAGAGGATTGGTGGGTGAGTGGAGGATGACTGGCGGACTGCCTGCCTCATGAGGACTGGAGTAGAAGCTTGGACAGAACCGATCCCCTGGGCAGAGGAGATCAGTGATCTTAGGTGGAAGAGTGTGGGAAGAAAAGCCAAGAGACAGAAGCTCCCCTGCCTACATCAGACCTTCCTTACATCCATTTGAGTACCTCTGTGAATGCTCAGAAAACCCCACGTGTGCTCAACCTGACCCGGACTCAGTGCCCCTCTCAGACAGGTCAGAAGTGGGAGCTCCTGACTGCTGAGGCAAGAGAGGGAGTGAGGATGGGGCTGTGGCCTTGTCTCTCCAGGGTATCACAGATGGAAGCTGCCCTGTGCAAGTGTTTGGTGGCAACAGGTTGGAAGATGAAAAGATTGGGCCTGGAATTTCCAATTCAGAAAAATGAAACAGCAAGCTAATAAGGATTCCCTTTGACCATGTGAACACAGACATATTATATAAAATTAAAATAAAACAATTTTGCTAGCCTACATGAAAGAAAAGGGAATCCTTTAATGTGATAAATAAAAGACTTTAAAGGCACAGTGGGGATCCCTAGCTCAGAACAATACCGAAAAACTACATAAAGCAAAAATGGACAGAATTACAAGGAGGAATGGGAAGTTTTATCATACCACTAAGAGGAACTGGTAGATCAAGCGGAGAGAAATTTATAAAGTTATAAAAGGTATGAACAACATAATTAACAAGCTTGAGACATAGAACCCTACAAGCAACTATTGGAGGCCACAAATTATTTTCTAGAACACCTGGAAGTCTTGGAAAGTCTTACCAGTAAAAAGTAGATAGAGCATTTTACAAAATTCAACACCCACTCATGATTCCCTTAAAGTTACAAACCAGGAATCAAAGAAAACTTAATCTGACAATGGAGAGCTATATCAGACCTGCAGCCAAATAATAGATAACAGTGAAGTTTCAGAAGCATCATATTAAGGTCATAAAAAACAATAAGCCAGGACAGCAGTGTGTACCTGTTGTTCTAGCTACTTGGGAGTCTGAGGCAGGAGGATCACCTGAGCCCAGGAGTTAGAGACTAGCCTGGGCAATGTAGCAAGACCCCATCTCTAAAAACAATTTTTTTAAACACAAGATTATTCATTATTACTGTTTCTGTTCAACATTGTGCTGGAGGATCTAGCCAATGCAATAGGATAACATAAAAAAAAAAAGAATAAATAAAAGTATCATGATTGAAGTGAAAGAAAAAAAGTTGTAATTAATTGCAGATAATATGACTAGATATAAACAGAATATAAAACTGTTTAATAAGAGAGTTTAGTCAAGTTGCTGGATCCAAGATCAAATTTCATTAATCAATAACATTCCTATTCATAAGCAGCAACCAATTAGAAAATGTAAAGAAAAATGCATTTATAATAGCAATAAAAGCTACCTATGAGTCAGTCCAAGTAAAGCTATGTAAGATCTTTAAGGATAAAAATACAAAATTGTATTGAAGATTTAAATGTAAAAAGACCTCTGTAGATCACAAATTATGCCATAGTCATTTATAAGAAAGTCATTTATGAGTTTTTTCATTTAAGAAGCTGTCTTTTACAACTATTTATAAATACAATGTTCAACAAATCCAAATGGAATGTTTTCTGTGTAATTTGACAATCTGATACCGAAATTTATATGAAGAGTAAGGGAACAAGAATAGCAAATATAATTTTGAAAAGAAATAAGGGAGGAGGACTTGGCCTGCCAGATATCAAGACTTACTGTAAAGCTACAGTAAGCAGGAAAGTGTGCTCTTGCTGCGTGTGTAGACAAATAGAACAATGGAGCTGAATAGAGAGTCCGTAAGTAGACTGCTGTATAGGTGAGAATGTGACTATCACATAGATGGCATTATGCATCAGTGGAGAAAAGCACTATTCAGCAAAAAGTTCTGGAGCAACAGGCCATCTTCATGGTGGGAAAATGGATCCCTACCTCACACAGTACACAAAAATAAATTCTCAAAGGATTAAGGTTTTTAAGCTTATAGTACAGAATATTGGAGAACAACCTCAGGACTCAGAGGATGGGAAAAATTATTGAACAAGATAGTAAGCAAAAGCTATAATAAAATAAAGAGAGATCAATTTGATGATATTAAATTTTAAAATACCTGTGCAACAAGAGATACTATAAAGTAACAAAAAATGAAAAAACATAAACACAATACCTCTAACTGACCGAAGAAAGTGGTGTCTGGAATAGATAATTAATTATTCCAAATCAGTACACTGAAAGCCAACAACTCAAGAGGAAAACGGGTAGGGGACAGAAACAGGTGATTCACAGGAGAGGAAGCAGAAATGCTCAATAAACACGTAAAAATGCCACATCTCACCAGCTAGCAAGGAAATGCAAATTTACAAAACAAAATGAAATGGAACAACCCATTCCCATTAGACTGGCAAGTTTTCGAGTTTGATCATATGAAGCTTCCATGAGGGTGGTGAATGACTAGTATTGTCAAACACTGTGGGAGCATAAATTGGTTCAACCACTTTGTGGTTGCCAAACTACTATTACTATTACTAATATGTTACCCTTGCCAAGCAATTTGGCAATCATGAAGGAGGAACAGCACAACCCTGTGACCCACTAAATCTACGTCCAGGTATGCACCCTGGAGAAACTCTTCAACAACTCCGTGAAGAGATATGTACAGAATCTTCATTGCCTCCTTGTTTGAGCAAAAATAATTAGAAACAACCTGTCCATTAATGGATAAATGGATTTTAAAAGATCTATGCATTTTCCTATAATAAAATTGTACATAGGCATTCAAATGCATAAGCTAGATCTTTCTGTATCAATTTGGATAAATCTCAGAAACACAATGTTGTGTGAAAAGAGCAAGGTGTGGAAGGAAATACATGATGTGATACTATTTATATAAAATAGAAATCCACAAAACAATTCTATATTTGAGTGCATATATATATATATATATATATGAGTAATACGTGTATGTGTGTGTGTGTGTATATATATGTATATATGAGTAGAAAGAATACCCCACACCACCAGGATAATGGTTATCTGTGGGGAGGGAAGAAAGGGAAGGGTCAGTGGGAGTTCAGCTGTACCTATCACATTTTATTACTTTTTAGAAACTCCGTAGAGAATGTTAAAATGTTCACATTTTAAAAATCTGCGTGGTGGCTTTTGAAGTGTCGTGTTATTTTCTGTACTTTGCGATGCTTGAAATATTTCATAATTAAAGATTTTTTTAAAAAGCCAGAAAGAACTTGCCCCCGTTATAGTTTCTGGTGACTCAAAGGGGTCCTTGGGTGGGGGTGCCCATGCCCAGTGGCAGAGAGCAAAGACCTGGGCTCACCGCATCACCTTAGTCACGACACGGGATCTCTCCGGTCCTTGATCTTCTCATCTTTTATGTGTTGCTTGAAGGCAGGTGAATAATCAATCCCTGGGTCCTCTCCAGCTTGACTGTTTTGTGGTTCTAATGATTTTGTGAGTGTGCAGGGGCAGTGCTCTCATGCAGAGACAGCATGGATTAGACTTGTTTAGCTTTTCATTATGAAAAATGCCAAACAGATAGAGAAGTAGAGAGAACAGAATAATGAATCTCCATGTGCCCATCAACCAGCTTCAACAGTTATCAACTCAGGGCTAATCTTCTTTTATCTATACCCCACCCATCTCCACCAGTCACCACCGCTGGAGTATTATGCATCTAATTCCAGACATTTCATCATTAAATTAGCACATATTTTACTATTTCGAAAAGGTAAGACCTGTTTTGAAAATGTAACCAAATACCACTAAACCTAAAAAATAACTTCTCATATCATCAAATATCCAATCTGTATTCAAAGATCCCCAATTGTCTCATAAGTCTTTTTACAAAGTATATTTATTTGAATTAGAATCCAAATAAGATCCACACAGAGCAAGCACAATTGATAGGTCTTTTAGATTCCTCCTTCATACCACATTCTCTCTCTCATACACAACCATACACACATTTATTTACTGGAAAAAAAATTTGTCCTTAGAGCTTCACATAATCTGAATTTTGCTGATTGCTAAATTGTAGTTAGATCTTGGAGCTTGATTAGATCCAGGCTTGATTTTGGAGGGAGGCAGAATACTTCATAGATTCATTAGGAAACACATAGTAGCTAGATGTTTCTCCTTTTGTATGTTAGCAGTCACTGATGACCATTGTGTAGATTCATTAACTCACTAGGCGCTGCATAAGGATGATTCCAATTGCAATATTTCCTTGAATATTGCTATAAAGAGAAACTGCCCCTCACCGACCATTTGGTTACCTTGAAGTACAGTTTGTATAGGAAAGGCAAGATGAATGCTTGATTTATTTGCTTTATTTGCCAAGTTTCAAAATAATAAGTTAATTCTTTAGTATCCTCAACAATTGACCAATGAGGTATTCTTTTTTAAAACATTATGAATGTGTGAATTTAAACACATTTGATATGTTTGAGTCAAGTGGAGTTATCCTTATTGCTTCTGAAATCATCCTATTTGGGGATCCTCTTGAAGATGCCTCCTGAGTCTTTATAATACGACCATACTGGTCTTTGAGAGCTTCCGTGCTTTCTGGTAAAAGACAATGTCCCTGGCTTATCTTGTACATTTTCCATCCTGGATGTGGAATTGGCCATTTTTCCAATGAACCTTGGTTCCTTTTAGTGGAAAGTGGTATTCAGAGACCATAATCTGGGTGCTTGATGCTAATGAAATGATCATCGTTTCTAGGCCTTTTCAGTAGCAGAGCTAAGAAATGCATATGTGCGTATTTATATATTTGTTAACACCATGAGGTCTCCTGAGGCTTCTAATTCAAATTCAGGGTTACAGGGTTTTTTACTTAACCTCATTGATCTTCTATCTGTATCTCCTTGCTAAGTAGATTAAATTCTGAATGGTTTACATCTAAGTGAAGATGAATTTCAAATCCTTCCCTTGTTGCTATTCATTTGCTGCTTGCCTCATTTTTCCAACCAACCGTGAATTTCTTGAGGGCAGAGATCAAGTTTGGTTCACTTCTCTATTCCCAGTTCCTAATGGAGTACCTGTCATGTGATAGGTGTTTGGTAGATAGTTACTAAATGCCCAAAAGAATGCTTTCAATGAAAAGTTTCCTTTCCTTAAAAGGAGAAGTAGAGTGAATAGAATCTAAAAATTAGTTCAGGATTGTAAGCCAAGCATATCAGCCCATACACCCATGCGTTAATTCAATAAATATAGACAGAGCAGATCCGGTGTTGGAGGCTAGGGGCATGAAATACAGAGATAAGTGATCTATACCCTCGCAGGATGCACTTGTTAGTGAAAAAAGCAAATTCTACTAATTAATAATTAGTGGCCTGGACAGCATACTGTGGAGGTCCTCATCAGGGGGAAAGAGGCAACTCTTAGAAGAGTAATAAAGGGCAAGTATTCATGAAGGCTTTCCAGAGGAGGTCACATTTGACTCAGTGTTTAAGGGTGCATTGGAGTTGTAGGTTTAGAGAGGGAAAGGCATTTTAAACATGCCGGTCCCTGAACTGCTTACCTCTCTGCAGTTCTGAGCTAGTCTGTCCTTGGATGAGCCTGAAGAGTTTGTAGATTCCTTGTGCTAGAGCTGGAGCTACTCCTTAGAGAACCTCTGGTGCCTCCCAGGTGGGTCAGGAGATGGAGGGAGGGAGGAAGAGAGGAGGGAGGAAGCCCACAGTACTGAACCACTTTGCTGAACACCACACAGAGAGGCCATCCCTCTGTGCAGGGCACTATTTGGAAACTGCTGCCAACTGCTGTGCATGCACTATGTAGATCAGCTTGTTTGTCGACGAAAGTAATTTGCATTCAAGCTTGTTTGGGGACACACTCCCTAGTCTCCAGGAAGCCCTAAGGACAGATGTTACCCAAGACTGCTACTTGACTCACCATCACCTTTCTATCAGTGTGAGGCACCCTCCTCTGGCCCTGCTGGCTCAGTTCCAGGAGGCGCAGGTGTTCAGGATGCTAAGTCCTGCCCACCAGCATGGGCAGAGCTGCCTAGATCTACTCAATCAAAGAATCTCAGTCATCTAATGATATTTGCCTATGATTTACCTGATAGGTTTTAAAAAATAAATTTACTTTTTAAAGCCTAACTGTAAGTATTTTAAAAGGAAATTGTATATATTATCATAAATAAAATACCAATATTCCTTACCTTAAATTTAAAAGTCTGCATACTTGTAAATGCAATGAAAATCATTCTAAATAGCTGTGCCTCAAGTTCTTCTCACTCCTTCCTTTTTAAAAAAGGGAGATGACCCAGTGTTTGAGAGCTGCGTTGGACCCATTCGCACCCAAGTGAAACTTGCTCCTTGTCCAAGTCAGAAATGATTGAATGAGAATTGGGAAGAGAATAATTTCCTACTCTGCAGCCCATGGTTTTCAATGCCTTGTCATCTTTCTTACAAAACTCTCCTCCGTGCCACAGCTTGGGAAAGCCAGATCTAGTCCAATATCTTTGTTACAGATGGGGACACTGAGGTCCAGAGAGCACAGAGATTTGGAATAGAAAGTTTCATGGAAGCAGGACCTCTGTCAGGCTCAGTCCCTCTGGTATCCCCCGCGCACATGACTTGCACCATGTGCAGAACGAAGGAATGGGTAACTTCACACAACCTCGAGTCAAGACTGAAACGAAAACCCAGGCTTCTTGACTCTTGAGTGTTTCTGTGTTGCAGAGCTTCTCACCCCATCCCCAGCCTCCACCACCCCTCCTCAGCTTCCTCTTTCAGTTCTGCTTGGGGAATTCAGGGGATTGTGCATCTTGAGCAGGGCTGTGTGGCCCTGCCTGGATCTCATTCTTTCTATGCTGTCCCCAGCTGGTTATGTCCTAGTCTCTAGGTGGCCAGACCTGTGATGTGCAGCGGGAGAGAGAGGGCAACGGCCTCCCTCTTCCCTCTTTCTTCCGGCCTCCACAGTCAGCAGCTCTGAGGGTCCATTCTGAGCCAACAGCCCTGCCCTGGTGAGCACAGAGTGGGGTTGTATGGGCAGGAACTGAGGGGCTTCAAATGGATGTGGGGAGAGGCCCGAGCCGGCAGGAGGGTGGCTCCTGTCCCTTGAGCTTCCTGGCCTTGCTTTTCGCTCTGAGGACACTGATGTCTGCTCCCACCTATGGGCTCTGTTCTGCACTGTCCTGAGCCAGGCCTCGTGAGACAGTCCTGTGTCAGGTCCTGTCTAGCCACCCTGGCACATACTCATTCAGCCTCTATCCAGTCGACAGACATTTCCAGAGACCCACTCAGCTTGGGCCCCAGACTTCAGAGATGAACTAGACGCAGCCCCTGCCCACAAGCTGCTGCCAGGGTTGGGGGTGGGGAACGGCTCCATCCCCAGATGACCCCAATGTTCCATGATCAGCTCTCCCAGGGCACGAACTGGCACAGGGGCATGGAAGTCCAAAGGATAGGCACCCACGGACCCCCGGGGCCAGGATGGCTTCCTGGAAGAGGTAAGGTCTAAGCTGGGCTCTGAAGGATGAGGGGGATGAGGAAGGCCATGGAGGAGGGGCAGTGTGGCATGTACAGAGGCTCCTGAGGGACGGTGAGGGTGACAGGAGAATGCTGAGGACTGAGATGGACTCTGGGGGAACCAAGGAGCCTCCGACAGTATAACAAGGAGACTCTGGGTGGAATTCTGCCATTGGTCTACTTGTGGAGTCAGACAGGGCGAGGCAGAGAGGAGAGTGCCAGGCAGCTGGCAGCATGGACACTAGCATGGTGATGGTAGCCTCAGAGCATGCCACAGCCAGAAAAATGTACCCAGTACATAACCAAGGGGAAGAGGGGCCTGAACCCATCCTTCACCTCCCATGTCCCACTGCTGCTCAACAGGGCTCAGAAGGGAGACTCTCCCAGATGGGAGACCAACTACATCTGCTGGTCCATTGAACAGGTGCCCTGTTTCCTGTGGCTGACAAAGCTGGAAGCCTAGTGTCTGCGTCATTGCTACCCCTTGAAAGGCAGCTTACCCTCCTCAACCTTCTACCTTGTGGTAGCACAGATGTCAGCTGGGGCTTCTGCCTCCAACCCTTCCCCTTGAGTTTCTCTTGGTCACTGTGGCCAGAGCCCACCTGACACAGGCCAACCGTCTCTCCCCAACCTGGGACATTCCCCCAGCAGCCCTGCCCTGTGCCTAGTGCTCCTTGCATTGCCCCGTGGGCCCTGCCAGGGTCTCAGGGCCCCCAGGGTCTCAGGCCTCACCCTGGGCCCCCAGGGTCTCAGGCCTTCTGGGCCCCCAGGGTCTCAGGCCTCACCCTGGCCAACTTCCCTTTCCCTGTAGTCCAGAGTGTCCTCAGCTCCCTGCCTTCCTCTCTGCACCATTCCCAGAGCAGGCCTGAATTTTGGCTGTGCCCCAGGATTACAGGGTGTGATTCTTTGTGCATCTGTGCCTCAGTTTCCTCATCTGAAACAGGGGGATGGAAATCAGACGTCAGAATCCCAATCTCTGCCATGGTGGGCCCAACCCAGAACAGTAGCACCTTGGCCTTCCCACACCCCCATTCCAGATGCCGAGTTTCCGGGGGCGGCCAAGTCTGCAGGGAGGGGTCGCGGCTGGCTTCCTTAGCCAGCGCTGCTGCTATCCCAGTCCCAGCCCGAGGCAGCCCATCTCCGCAGCTCTCTGCTCCACGGTCCACCATTAGCGCGCAGCCGCCCTCGGCCCTCGGGCGGCCCCCGCACTGAGCAGATGGCAGGGGAGGCGATCGGCCGCGTCAGCTGCTGTTATCTCTCGCTGATGACACGGAGTGTAAATTTTGTTGGCAACACTCCCTCCTGCCTCTGCATGCCACCAGCTTTAATCACTGTAATTGAGTTATAATGAATGATTGTGTGTTCGCATTGTCTGAGCCAGGCGCAGCCGGAGCGAGCGAGCTTGCTGGGCCCGCCCGCCCGCTGGGGTAGGGGTTCCTCCCTGCCCCGGGGAGGGGGCGTCGCCTTCCCCCGCGCCTGGGGCGCTGGTCCTGGGCTTTGCCACTGCCCTGGGCTCCCTTCCCCCAGCATGGAAGCAGCCACACATCACAGCAGAGCTTAGTGCTTGTTTTTCCCTTATTATCGTTTTCAAATGACACAATGCATTCAGGAACATTGTGGAATATTTGGGAAATTCAGATAAACCAAAAGAAAAGGAAAAGAAGGAAAAGAATGAGCATCACCGAAATCCTGCCGCTGGGCGATAACCTCCCTGCCCCCCTACTTTACATTTTGGTGAATATTGTTTCAGACGTTTCACCAAGCCAATGGAATGACAGCCGCTGCTTCCCGCCCCTGCCCCTGTGCGTCTGTGCCCAGTGCCTTGCTACAAGTCTAGCCTCAGTTGACTTCCAGAGGCTAATCTGTGAAGTGACTCCCAATTACTCCCATTTTACAAAGGAGGCAACTGAGGCCCAGGGAGCTCAATGGACCTCCCAAACACAAGCAGCCAGCAAGTGGGCTGCCCTGCTTCAAACCCGGTGGGGGTACTGAGTCTGTTGGCCCCCTGCGAAGTATGCAAATAAAATAAATATTCAACACCCTTCTCTATGCTTTCCCCAGTCCCCTGGTGCCCAGGATAAAAGCAAAATTGTCTTTCAAACTGTAGTGTTCTTCTTCATTACAACATGATAGTGTCCATCCAGGGAGAGGGAGTGGTGGGACTAGGTTTGCCTATTTCAGGAGAGTAGCCACCAAGTCCCCTGTGGCATCTCTGGATAGGACTGTCCCTGGTTCCCATGGCCCTTTGGGCTGCTGCCCCTTATGAGTTGGGGGGCCTAGGCAAGACAGTGCCCATCTGTAAGAGAAGGGTAAGGGGAGCTTTCTGGGGTGGTCTGCCAGCTCTGGTGGTGTGGGGGTCCCAGGAGGGTGGGCCAGCAACTGGTGTGGCTGCAGGGCTGAGCTGACACAGATTAACCTCCAGAGAGGCTCCCGAGCAAGGGCAGAGGGAGGTGTTAGTGAGACCAACAGCAGTCGCCCTGGCTCAGAGACACCATCGGTGGGGGTTGGGGGTGCCGATCCCTTTGCAGGCTGTGGTCCTGGGGCAGGGCTGGAGTATGGTGGACAGCAGACAGGGCTTCTCCCAGCTCCAGCCTGACTGTCTGCACCACCTTTGCCGGTCTCATCCTGCCAAATTTCTCCTCTGAGCACTGATTCTCTGGTCTAAAATAATAAATTTCAAGGTCGCCTGATTGTTTCTCCCACTCTTCCAGATAGCAGCGTTTATTTTTTATTGAGTGACAATAGTATTGTTATTATCAATACACATATTATGTATACTTATATATAAATATTTATGTCTATAAATAATAGTAATATTTTATAATGCACAAATAATTGTGATTATACGTGGCATTTATTGAACACTTAGTATATGTTAGGCTTAATGCTTCTGTGCTAAGTTTATTTTCTTTGGTGACAGAGTACAGTCCTTTTTGACACCAACAAAGTAAAAGCCATTTTTAAATAGATGTTTCAGTGCCTTCACTCCTGCATTTTTAAAGCCAAGCTCTCCAGCAGAAGTCAACTTAGTCCTCTGCCTCAGACCCACCTTCACCTCTCCGCATCTAGATGGAAGGTGATTTGTGAGTCTCCTTGTTTGAGGCAGCTCTCCAAGGAAGTTGCAATGATTGTTCTTCTTGGAGTATTTCTTGGTAAGGTATTTCAAGGGCTCTTTAGAGAACTGCTTCTCAGAGAAAACAATGATGACTTTTGTGAAGTGTTCTCAGTAAACAGCATTCTCCAGGTTTCAGGTTTCCAGTGCCTTTGGCCTTCTCTTTTGACGATGGTTCTGGTTTCTAGGATCAAAAGTCCCTTCTCCCCCAGCGGGACCCCAGGTGCCAGGCTCCATGTTTCCTGATGCTCTGTGGGCACAAGGGACATTGGTAAGGAAAGCATACTGGGCCCTCTCACTGTCTCATCAAATCCTCCCCACAACCCCAGCACCAGCTGCATTTTACAGAAGAGGAATCTGAAGCAAGAGAGGGTAAGTAACTTGCCCAGGGTCACACAGCTAGGCGATGGTGCAGCCTAATGCTTCCCATGCATTGTGGTTGGCATTGGGGGATGAATGAGACACACACAGCCCCATTCTTTGACACACTTAGGGGCTTCCCCGGACAGTTGACCTATCCCCATGCACCACCCCTGCAGACACACCCCACACGTGTGTGGCCATACCCACGACATCACTAATCCCTGCAGCATAGTGGTTGCCCTTTCCACTGTGCACTGCCCGGTACTGGACTTGTCCATCTGGACTTCGCTGGCAAGGCAAGGCCTTTAACCTGAAGGGGAGGGATTCTTCTCTCTTGCCTTAGGAAGATCACGTGGATTCCAAAGCTGGCAACTCCTAGAGACTAAGACCCTCCTCTTACAGATGGATGCCACAGACAGACCCACAATGCAGGGAGCTCATATAAGCCACTGCTCGCCCAGAAGATGTCAGGTCATAGTGCTTGGCCAGTCACCTCCTTCCATCCCCAGCATCAGGCCTGCCCTCCGGAGCTGCTGCTGCTTTCTCCAGGGCTGGGGAGCAGGTTTACTCTGCGGAGGTCTTACCTTTCCTTCAGTCCCCATACCCTAGACACAGCATGCTGGCCCCCAGCCTCTGGGGATTCCGCTGTAAGGTGTCAGGAATACACAGGGTGTGGGGTGTAGGTTCTGCTGTAGGGTGTTCAGCATAGGCCAGCAATACAGAAAGGAGGGAGGAAGAAAGAGGTGGCCATTCCCATGAGCCAAGGAGGACCCCTGATTGGGGTGAGGCTGGCAGTCTGCAATGTCCCTGTATCCTTTCTAGTGACTTGGTTGACTTCATTATGGGCTCTTCCTCTATCCCTGCTGCCAGTGTTATCCTGACAGCCTGGCGTAATCCACTGTCTTAGAAGGTGTTCATTCGTCACTCTTCTCTTGGAAACTATCTGAGGTCTCCCAAAGGGAAAGACAGAGGGAAAAGGAGGTGGCTGGAGCTTGACCACTCACTGCAGTTTTTATTTCTCTCATTGGCACCCAGAATTTTGGATGTAGGCCTCTAACTGGACCTGAAGAATCCTAAGTAGTTGTGCTGTAGACACGTGATTGCTGGCCTACTACCGTTGGACCCCTTCAAGTTTTCCCCATAGGGGATGCAGTGGCACTGGGATTGGGCAGCTGGACACAGCTTCTTCTTGGTAGATCCAGGCAGTGAGCAGTGTAGGGGGCACAGTATTGGGCTTGGAGTCAGAGCTGTGTCCAAGACCCGGATCTGCCCCTAATACACTGTTGACAACAGGGGAGTCAGTTCATCTGGTTCTGAGTGTCCTCATCTGTGAAGTGGGCCTGAATAAAGCTATCTCCTAGGGTTACAAAGTTTGAGGAGTGCATAGGTCAAAAGGGGCTTTGTGAACAGTCAAGTACTGCCCATAGGAAGGACGAGGAACTTAGGTGTGTGACCACCCCAAGCTGGCCCTCAGCCGCCATGGGCGTTGGTGAGGTTTGTCTTCCAAGTTGAGCTCAGCCCCCCTTTGTGCTTTATCCTGACTTTCAGTCCTGTGCCTCCCTCCCACATCGGTGCCCCCATTGCTGTGTTGCTGCCTCTCCTAAGACAGGATACATTTCTTTTCAAATGAGATGCCTAGGCAGGACAATGCTTAACTCCAGGGCAGGCTCTGCAGTGGCACCCCGACTCCTGCACAGAGGTATTTTTGGATGAAGTTAGAACTTCCTCTTGAAGAGTGTCGCAAATGGCAATGGTAAGTGACCTCTTGTCTTTTGTTTTTTCAGGAAATGTGATGCCTACATTATGCAGCCTGACCACAGACTCCCTCCCTGGTTTTCGCAGAATGCTTAGCTGGTGGAGCTGAAAGAGACCTCAAGAGTCCTTTCACCTTCTGCCAAGCAGTCAGAGCTTCATCTTCACAGATGTTTATCATGTCCCCCATTTTTCAGAAGATGAAACTGGTACATAGATTAGGTCATGCCCAAGATCATGGAGCAGGATCTGAGGCCTAGAGAGTGCCATCTGTCTGGCCCCTCCTTTGTGCTGCCTCTAGAGGATGCTGGGGAAACCTCCTCTTGTCTGACTCTGCCAGGATACCCTTGGCCGTCAAGTGCTCAGCTAAGCCACAGTACCATTCTGGGTCAGGCTGACCTGGGCCCAGCTGCGCAGGATGAGGTACAGGAGGCAGCTGCCACAGCTGCTTCCATTCGACGTGGCCTCTTTCCCAGTGGGCTTGATGCCACCCACAGCTTCACTCAGGAGGGTGAGGAGTGACCAGGGCACCATGGTTCAGCCTGGTTATGTGACCGTAGGAGAAACTGGTGGGTGAAGTAAAGCTGGGGTAGGGCAAGGGAAAAAGTGGCCCAGAAGCTTCAGAAGAGAGGCAAAGCCAGACCCTTGTCAGTAGAAAAGGGCTCATGATTTTAGGAGCCAGACCAAGAAAAGAGAGCTCGGATTCTGTCTATGGGCACAAACCTGGGAAAGGGTCCAGAACTCCCCAAATGAACTATGGATGGCTCCACAGTCAGAGATTCACAACCCAGGGATCTAGCAGGAACTCATATCTGACCGGAAGGCTGGGAGGACAGGTAAGCTTCAGGACAGCACAGGCCCAGGTAAGCAAGGCAGGTGGGAGAAACCCTGAAAAGCTTCTAGCCTGTTTGGAGGAAGAGAAGCCCAGGAAGAATGGACTCACTGCCTTGGCAGGTAGAGAACTAGAGGCTTGGGGTTCTGCTTGGAATCCCTAACCTGGAAAAGTGTCACAGATAGGGCAGAGCAGGTATCACGGCATAATGGCTAACCTCAGGCGCAGGTAGTCTACAGACCTGGCTTTGAGCTGTGACTCTTCTCTTCACTAACTTTCCACATTTATAGGCAGTGGAGTGGAGTGGCTGTGAACACAGATTCTAGAGCCAGACTGCCTGGGTTCAAATGGTAGCTTTGCCAGTGATCACCTGGGGCATCACCCAGGTGCTGTGATGGTTGATTTTATGTCAGCTTGACTGGGCTACGGAATGCCCAGATAGCTGGTAAAACTATGTCCGTGTGTATCTGTGAGGGTGTTTCCAGAAGAGATCAGCATTTGAATCAATCAAGTAAGTGAGAAGACCACCCTTACCAGTGCAGGTGGGTACCATCCAGTCCACTGAGGGCCTGAATAGAATGAAAAGGCAGGGGAGAGGGAGAATTTATTTTCTGTTTGAGCTGGGACATTCATCTTCTCCTGCCTGTGGACATTGGCACTCCTGGTTCTCAGGCCTTGGGCCTCAGAAGAGAACTTAGGCCCCCATCCCCACCCCACCCACCCGCTCTTAGGCCTTTGGACTTGGACTCAGACTGAATTACGTTGCCAGTCTTCCTGGTTCTCTAGCTTGTGGATGACAGATAGTGGGACTTCTTAGCTTCCGTAATTGCGTGAGTCAGTTCCTATAATCAAACTATCAATCTATCCTATTGGTTCTGTGTTTCTCTGGAAAACTCTTGACTGATAAAGATGCCTAACCCCTCTGTGCCTCAGTTTCTTCCTTTGTAAAATAGAGGTAATAATAGTGTCCACCCCATGGAGTTGGTGTGAGGATCAAGTTAGTTAAAGTATATAAAGTATTTTGAGCAGTTCTTGGCACCTACAAATGAATCAATGAATATTAAGGATTATTATACTAGTGGCTTAACTTCTCAAGTATAAAATAGAGCAAAAGTCATGTTAGGAAGATTCCCAGCACTGACACTTTGTGGTCACCTGTGCTATTCATGTCATCGCTGTTAGAGAAGCCGTTACCACAGTAGGCGAGAGTGCAGCCCTGGACCTGGCTGCTGTGTCTAGTATAGTTCCAGCATCTAATAGCTGTGTGACCTTGAGCCAGTTACTTTACCTCTCTGTGCTCCATCTTCCTCACCTGTCCAATAGAGATGGATACACAATAACACCTATCTCATGGAATTATTGGGGGAATTAGATGAATTCATATGTGTAAAGCACTTGGCACACTGTCTGGCACATAACTGCTTAGTAAATAATGAAGAGGAGAAAACATGGAGGCAGGTGCTTTGTCTGAGGCTCATCCACAGGGCCCTGAAGGACCTCCTGGTTATGAGAAAAGAACCTCAAATCCTTCAGGGATTGGGAAGGCCAGCCTCCCTCTGTCATCCCTTCCTCCCCCATGATGCAGTCCTCTTCTGTCTCCAGCCACTGGGGTCCAGACACTTGGTTTTCAGAGAGGGACACTGACCTTCTTGAATTCAGGCAGAGATGGGGTCTTGTTCATCTTGTACCTCCAGTGCCCAGTGCAGGGTCTGGGTACACCAGCTGGGCAGGGAAGGGAAGGTGAGGACTCCTGATCTCTTGCTGGGGATTTGGCTTCTCAGTGTATTGTCTTTGCTCAGCAGGGGCTTATGCCATGTCAGGCATGGGGCCCAGGCAGATTCACGGTTTTGTGTTGCCTTGCCTTCCCTGAACCTTGCTGCTCCTCCGAGCGGCCAGCGCTTCCAGGAAAGGCTGGTGGAGTTGTGAGTGGAGAAGCACCAGGTGGAGCTCAGGTGGTTCAGAATGAAGGCAGGAGACTGAAAGGTATCAGGTTGGACGCCCAGAGCCTGGTGGGCCCCTGTCCCACTCCCCAGCACTCTTCAGAAGCAGATTCCTGCTCATGTGCCCAGCCACAAGTCCCCAGGTGTGACTGTCCCTACACTCTCGCTCGCTCTCCAGCCAAGTCTTGTTTTTTTGAGGGGTAATGAATTTTAGGTCTGCAGAATTCCTTGATTATCTGTATTAGTTATTCCCTCAGCATCCCCTCATGTTTTCTTATATTTTACCCACTTACCCATTGATACACATCCTTAGGATCTAAAAATGAAGTGATTTAGCAGCATCAATTTTAAGACTCATCGACTTTTTTAAAAACTAATTAAGGAATGCAGAGAGGAAGCCTGCTCCAAAGCTGAAATCAGGCTATCAGCTACTGGGGGACATAGGAAGAACCCTGGTGGCCTCATCTTCCCGTTTCTGAATCCTGGACATAGGCTGGACCTGGGCTCCTTAGGGCTCTTCCAGCTGCCAGTCAGGGAGCACAGCTGGTTTGCTCTTCGGGCTGTGGCTCTGGGTCTGGAAGGAACAAGAAACCCACACCTGGGCAGAAATCTTGGGTGAGAAACTGGATACCAGAAGGGCTGTGCAGGATCTCTAAGTTGGCCTCAGCCTTTAGTTGAAACCACTTAGTTGTAGAGCAGGGAAAATGGGGGCTGGGGCAGGGGAGGGAGGCACAGGTCCCTCATCAGAGAAGCCTTCTGCTTTCCCTACACAGCAGCCAGCATCCCGTCCTGAGCCTGCAGGGGAGAAACAATTTTAAAGTAAAAACTTCCAGATGTGAGGGATTCTCACATTTTACAATGACTTCTGCTGCTCATTTGACCCTTGTGGCTCTGTAGTGGAGTATCTCTATTTGACAATGATGGAACCTGAGAGGGCAAGTGAGTTACTCAAGGCCACACAGTTGGGCAAGGGAAGCTGTACACAGGACTCCATCCACAGCTTGCTCTTGCCCCTCTACTCAGCTGGGTTCTGAGGCCAGGTCCTTGCCACAGTCCTCAACCCTGGCTGGCACACAGTAGGGAAGGAAGAGTTTTCCAGCAGCTTCTGCATGTCCCTTCCCTAACAGGGACTAAGAAGGAGGGCTTAGTCTCTAAGCCAGGGAACTGAAAGTTCTGGCCACGGAAACCTCTAGATTGAAGAGCACCAGCAGCTGAAGAGTGGGTCAGAGTTTTGCAAGCTGCCATCAGGCTGCCTGGTTTCTGGTGCTTAGAGATGAAGGCTGACCTCGAAAGCCCTCACCATGTCCATGAAGCCTTACAAGACCTGGCCTCCGGCTACTTCTCCAGGCTCATTGCCCCCACTCTGCTCTCCTCTCTGCTCTCTCAGCACTGCCACATCGACTTCCTAAAGCCTACCCAGCCTGCCCAGCCTTGGAGTTTCATCAGCTCTGATTGGCTGGCTTGGAATTGCCCTTCCCAGACTCCCGCTCAGCTCCCACTCACATCCTTCCTTTCCCCAATCCCTTTGGTGCCTCCAGACCTCCTGCATGATGGGCCTGTTCCTTCACCACTTGCCGTCACCCCGTGGGGTGGGCGGTGTGTTTCTTCTTCATCACCTTGGTCAGTGCTGCATGTTGCTCCGTAGCCCTTGGTTGCTTCTCTCCCCTACCAGTGCCCACAGGGCATGTCTTTTGTACTCTGTTATATCTCCAGTTCCTGGCCCAGGGTAGGCACCTGATAAAAATTTAGGGAATGCTTACATGGTCTAGAGAGCAATTTCCCCTTTAGATGTTTAGATGTTGACTGTCCCTTTTCTCCAAGTAAGGAGAGTTGTGATGGGGTGTGGAGAGGCACAGGGGAGAGAAGAAGCGGTGTTACCAGCGAGTCTGTCTGTCAATGATACCTCCCCCAACCCCTTTTTGTCCCAGAGGTGTAGATGCAGGTCAGACAACTTTCCAACTCTATGTGGCTTTTGCCTGTCCCTCCATCCCTGCTGTGGTGAGCCTCTCATCTGAGCCTCCCCAACAGTTTGTGCAACGACTCCACTTAACGTTGGTCTGCCGACTGTCATGGACATCTGTGAGTTTCCTGTGCCTTCTTGTTTAACAACGATCTCAGCTTGTGTCAAAGGAGTGGTGGAGGCATGCGGTAGAGCTGTCAGAGGGGTCAGCTTGGCCTGGGTTTGGGCTCAGGAGTGCCAGCTTTCTCGAGGAGTGGGAGGTCGGTCATGCAAGGGAGCATTGAGCCCAGGCCCCAGGATAACTGAGACTGTTTGGAGGTGGCGCCCCAACCCTTGCTTACGTGGGCGGGTCTCAGAGAGGTGAGGCTGGGCTTGCCTGCTGAGCCCTGCAAATGCAGGTGAGGTGGCTCAAGTGTTTCTACCTGGACTGGCGTGGAACTCAGGCCTCAGCGTCTCTCTCTTCCTGTGTGTGCAGAGTCAGCTGCTCTGCCCTGGTAGGTCTGTGTGTTTGTGAACGTGTGTGTATTCGTGCCATGAGTGTGACATCTGTGGGTGTGTGCTTGTGTGAGCTGTGTCTGTGTACATCCTCACATGTATCTTTCTCTTTGTGGGGATTTCCTTCAGGTCTGTGATTCTAAAATCAACACAACCAAATTCACACTCATCGCCGGCTTTCCCTGTCCTACAGTGGAGCACATGAACCTGGGGACGCATTCGACTTTCCTCTGGAAAGCGAAGGGAGGTCTTTCCTCTTTAAAGGTAAATTCCAGGGGGATGAACACTATAGAGGAATTGTCCCGGAGATAGCTGGCTGGTGGCCAATTCCTCTTGTAAAAAAGATCCCCGGTGTCTGTGGAGCCAAGATGAAACAATTCTTTGGAATTAACCAAGCTAATTCTGACGAGCAAACATTTTGCTACAATGAAAGTTTTTATTGTAACACATAAAAGTCAAAACAACACCCAGTCCCCTTGGGGGAGACAGGCGGGTGGTAAGAAGAAAAACAGCGCACACATAAGCTCTAACTAATCATTGTGAAATCAAAAGTGCTCCTAGCTGCCAAATTAAATGCGACTAAAAATAACCGTGGATAGGAGCTGCTGAGGGGCAGCCCCTGGAAGCTGTTGATTCTTTGGCTTACTTGAGGAATCACAAACCCTGAGCCCTTCAAGAACAAGCTATTGTGTTCCAGGGAAGGGTAAGGCCCAGACAAAGGGCATTGCCAGCTTCTGGAACATTCCGCAGGCCTGGGCCAAGGCAGCGGTGCCTGGTGGAAGCAAGGAAGGAAGCTGTGAAGCTGCCATTTCTATAGTGCCTGGTGCTCTCTGAAGCCAGCCCCAGCTGTCCCGTAGGTCCACACATTTGGTTCCTACTGGGCTCCTCTCAGGGACTCGCCACCCTCCACCAGCACCTCCCACCCCACCCCTCACTGCTCCCTCCGCCTCTCACTCTTGCCTGGACCTCAGCCAAGACCAAGCTTCTCGGCTGTCTTTTGTGATGACTGTTTGATGTCTTGGGTTCCCCGAGGTTTACGTGACCACTGTGCTTCTCGGCGTGTCCCGTAATAAACACCCCACATTTTGATGGAAGAAGCTCCCTTTGGTGGACGAGGATTTGTATTGAGCCCTGGGGCTGTGTGTGTGTCACAAGAGGGGATGAACCCAACCTGAGGGAGCTGCCCTTACAGAGTGTGTGGTTAGCACTGAATGTTGTCACGTTAAACCAGAAAGCATTTCCTGCACTGCTGAGGTAGGAGGTGGGACTTGTCTCCAGAGGCAGGGCTCAGACACTGGACCAAATTGAGGACTAGCTAAGAGAGAGATCAGGCAGAAGCAGCTTTCATAAGACATGCCAACCGGTGTGTCATGTCAGTTTACCATTGCCATGGCAACACCTAGGAGTTACCACCCCTTCCCATAGCAATGACCTGATGACTCAGAAATACCCTTTGAAATTTCTGCATTGACCACCCTTTAATCTATATACAATTAAAAGTAGGTATATATATGACTGCAGAACTGCCCTGAGCTACTACTCTCTGCCTATGTAAGCGTAACACTGCTGCTTCAAGAAAGCTGTTTTCTTTTATCCCACCTCCCACTTGCCCTTGAATTCTTTCCTGGGTGAAGACAAGAACCCTCAAGGGCTAAGCCCCAGTGATGCCCTGCATCAGTCCTACTTGATACTCAGAACTGTGCTGGCCCTAAGACACAGTCTGACCTCCCAGGAGCTCACACTCAGTTATGAGAAGGGGTACATAGGCACATAAATAACTTTAAAAATCTGCCCATTATAAAAAGTGTGCAAATATATGTCCTGGGAACCCAGTTCTGTTTGGCACAGTCAGGGCAGACTTCTTGGGAGAAAGGTCACTTGAACTAACCTTGAAGGATCCAGACAGGAGAGAGTGGAAAATGTGTTCTTCCTGGTGTTTTTCACTGCTTCTTCCCAGGTGAGTGTCCTGGGTCCCTAAAGCTAGCACAAGGCTTTGATGGGCAGGACTCATTTCATCCTACACAGACCCCATCCATTCATCTCTATTTTTTCTCAACTCTGAAACACATCATCTGTCTGACAGGACATTTTCCAACAGGGATGTTCACTGGATACTTGGAAATAGGGTAATTTAGAGACAGATCTAGGAGAGGAGGAGAAATCAGCTTTTTATCTGATATCCTTACAGCAGGAGCCAGCCCTCTCTGTGTGGTGGTTTGGCACACAGACCTGAGAGTCAGATGGAACGAGGTCTAAATCCCTTTGTCTCTGCTAGCTAGGGAGGGGTGTATAAAGTGGGAAAGTTGAGTTGAGGCAGAGCAGGCGAGCCCCAAAATTGGGGCTTAGCCCAGGAGGTTCTTGGCTTTGCCCAGGAAAGAATTCAAAGGCAAGCTGGGGTGTTAGACAGCATTTTTAAATCCATGTAGCAGTGGACAGCAGCAGCAGAGGTGCTGCTTCTTACAGAGCAAGGCTACCCTGTAGGCAGTGTGCCCAGAATATCCCCGCTCTGCGAGGCTCACCTGCCCTGCATCACAGTGTCCTCTCCAAAACTTAGCTTTTTAAAATGTAAAACAGATATCAGAGTGTTGACTTCATAAAGTAGATCCCTTTATTATTATTATTATTATTATTATTATTATTGAGACAGAGTCTCGCTCTGTCATCCAGGCTAGAGTGTAGTGGTGCAATTTTGGCTTACTGCAACCTCCACCTCCTGGATTTAAGTGATTCTCCTGCCTCAGCCTCCCAAGTAGCTGAGATTATAGGTGCCCACCACCACACCCAGCTAATTTTTGTATTTTTAGTAGAGACAGGTTTCGGTATGTTTTCCAGGCTGGTCTTGAACTCCTGACTTCAGATGATACACCCCCTGTTGGCCTCCCAAAGTGCTGGGATTACAGGTGTGAGCCACCACGCCCAGTTCCTTTATCATCTATGGGTTAGGACATGCTGGCTGCAAGTAACAATACCAAACAGATAATGGCATAACCTGTACATATATATGTGATCTTAGTTGACAAGACAGATGGTTCCAAGGCTGGTGCAGCAACTCAACAATGTCAGCGAGGGCCCAGTTTCTCTCTGTCCTCCTGCTGTGACATCCTCAGCAGGTGTTGCCCCATGGTCACAAGGCAGTCACCTTGGTTCCAGGCATTATATCCTTCCCAAAAGCATCACCAGCAGGAAGGAAGGGGGAGTGGGAGAGAGAGGGCCCAGGGTTCTTTTCTCACATGTGTCTTCACTCGGGAGGAAAATCTTTCCTGGAGGTTCCTTCCCATTTACTTCCTTCCCATCTTGTTAATTGGAACTGTGTCATTCAGCAACTCACAAGCCCATCACTGGCAAAGAGGAAACGGATTACCATGATGGATTTAGACCCATCACATTTCATCACTTGAGGCTGGGCATGCTGATAGCACATTGATACAAAAATCTGAATGACTATTGAGTAGACAAGCAGCAGTGTGAGCCACTCCATGGGCCACCCAGGCTGTAGCTGACACTGGGATGGGCACAGCAGGAATGCAGCCGTACTGGATACAAAGCTCCACATTGGGCTGGGTCTCAGGGAGAAGAGGAGAAATTATTGCCCACGTCTCATCAGAATCTAGATTACAAGGCCTCAAGGGTCATACCTAGATGCTTTTAAGGACACACAGAGGTCTCAGAAACACTACCCTCTCTCCAGCATCAAATGCCCCCAGCCCCACCAAGTACATGTAATACAAGGCTTTGCAGCAAAAAAGCCTGCAGGAGGAGGCTGGACTCCCAGCTCAGCCTCAGACTTGCTGTGTGGTCCTGGGCAGATTACATGACTTCTTTGGGTGTCAATGCCCTCCTCTGAATGGAACCATACTCACTCTATGGATGCCATGTGGCTGGTGAAGGCCTTCAGATGCAGAGAATCATCTGGGAAGTTACGATGCAGGTCAGGGTGAAAAGGAGATTTGATTTGTGATGCAATTTGGGAGCAGGGCTCTCAGGCTCCTCAGCAGTCAACAGCAGGTTTGATCTGGTGTGCTTTTAAGGTATCTTCCAACTTGGATGTGCTGGGATCCTGTGTCTAGTAAAGTAGTGAAGCAGTCACCATTTGGATTCAGACTCATGCTCTGCCACATACAAGCTGTGTGACCTTTGGCCACATTGCTTAACCTCTCTGAGCCTTAGTTTTCTCATCTATAGAAGTAGGGACATCTACAGAAGTAGGGATAATTAAAAGGTTGTAGTGGTTGAAATTATGCATGTGAAGCCCTTGACAGTGCCTGGCACACTGGTAAGTGTGGGGCAAACATGGGCTATTATTGTTGATATATTATTTTATATAATTCTCACAGCAACTCATGGTGTAGTGATTATCATCCCATCTGTTTTCCTTATATGTGAGGCTCTGAGTGACAATGAGGACTTGTCTACAGTTCTTCATCCAGTACAAAGGCAGAATTTGAATCCAGGTCTTCTGACTCCTGACTCTTCTCCTTTCTACTGCACTCCATTCAGTCTGGAGAGAGATAATACAGCAAAGATGGGGTGAACACTCAGATGGGGGGCAGAACACACACACACACACACACACACACACACACACTCTGCCTGTGCTAAGGTCTCAGCAAAACTGTAAGTAATAATAACAGCTAGTCTGCTTTTATGTATACAAAAGGCTCCCAAAAGGAATTGTTCTTATCTCCATTTTATAAATGACAAAATGATATTTAGAGAGGTTCAGAAATATGCCACACAGTTGTGCAGAGCTCGATCTGCCAGGTTCCAGGCCCCAAGTCCTTGACGCTGAGCCAGGCTATGGTAAATCAAGCTGGTATGCTCTTCCTGGGTCCCCTCTGGCTTCCCAAGCCTCTTTTCCCCGCCAGTCACTCCCAGGTCCCTAGGGCACTTAAGCCAGCAGCTCACCCTCTCTGCCCAGGAAGCCTCAGAGCAACCAGCGGCCCTCTCCCTTGGCCTTTCCGGGAAAGGCCCTCTGGGTCCATCCCTGCAGGAGCCTCCTCCCTCCTAGCTTGTGCCACCTCCTGATGCTGACCTGCTTACAAGTCACACTAGCATCATGAATGGTGCGAAGTGTACCATCACCCCTGCCTCTGCTTCTGTCAGAATCCTTGGTTGTAAATCAGCAGAATCTTCTGAATATCCTTAACCCAGAGGCTAGATCTAAGGATAAAAATGGCAGGGATCAGCAGGCAGTTGAGGAGGACATCTGGGCTGGAGAGTTGCTGGGGCAGTCCTCAGGTCATGCCTGGAAATAACCTCTTGCACATGTGGATCCTGCCTAATTTGCTGAGTGCCTTCACCTGCATTCCCCTGCTTGTGCCTCCAGCTCCCCTGTTCAGGAGGCTGGGCAGGTGTTGCATGCCCATCTGCCAGATGCAGAAAGCAGGGCTTGCCAGTGCCTAAGATCACAGAGCTGGTAAGAGGAAGGTTCTTCAGCCCCAGTCCTGAGCGCTTTCAGTTCCCCAGGGGCTTTCTCTAGTTAGCATTGGGGCAAGCACTCTGTCCAAAAGCCTTCAACCCCAAGATGTTGGAGTGTCACTTGGAATGTTTGCTCCCTGGTGAGGGGCCTGGACTTGGCTCTCTCTCACAGTGGCATAGCCTGTATGCATGAAATATTTGTAGGGGAGAAAGCAGGGTTTACTGGTTGGGGAGCAGCTTCAGGGAGCTGGTGGTTCTCAGAGAGGTTGGCCCAGCCCTCTCATGGCAGCACATCTGGCTGAACTCGCCTGAGCCC
Source organism: Piliocolobus tephrosceles (assembly GCF_002776525.5). Taxonomy (NCBI): domain Eukaryota; kingdom Metazoa; phylum Chordata; class Mammalia; order Primates; family Cercopithecidae; genus Piliocolobus; species Piliocolobus tephrosceles. The sequence goes on along the minus strand of NC_045439.1, from coordinate 143,257,004 downwards.
AGCATTTTGCAACAGGTAAAGAAGCAAAGCAAAAGTTCGTGTCAGCCAAACACGGTGGCTCATGCCTATAATCCCAACACTTTGGGAGGTCAAGGCAGGTAGATCACTGGAGGTCAGGAGTTTGAGACCAGCCTGGCCAACTGTCTCTGGTGAAACCCCATCTCTACTAAAAATACAAAAATTAGCAGGGCATGGTGGTTCTACTCAGGAGGCTGAGGCAGGAGAATTGCTTGAACGTGGGAGGCGGAGGTTGCAGTGAGCCAAGATCACACCACTGCACTCCAGCCTGGGCAACAGAGTGAGACTCCATCTCAAAAATAAACAAACAAAACATTCATGTCAGCCAGCAAAACCTGGGGCCATACACCAGCTCTGATTTTCCTTTCTGCCTGTTATCTTAGACCTTGGGTTGTGGATATGGTGCTGTGGAGGCCTAGGGTCCAGGCTTGGTCATTTACCCTCTCTGAGCTCTATCTGTAAAAAGAGGGTGCTCGTGTCCCCAGAGAGCCCTTCTTCACCTCTATAGTCCCTCCTATTCCCTCTGCCCTGCCCTCCAGGTCTCTCTGTCACACACACAGACTCACATGCACAAGTGCATTCACAGAAACACACACAGACAACACATGCAGACACACACAAACATACACACAGGCACATTCCCAGACACAAGCAGGGACACACTTATACACATACCCACAGAGACATATGAAGACAACATTTCTTGTGCCACATCTGCTCTCAGTCACAGGCTGGAATTTTGTAGAACTGACCTCAGTGTCCTGGTTCAGTGATCCTCAAACATGACTCCACTTAGAATCCTTTGGGAGCTTCTGAAAATCCCACATGCTCAGACCACACCCCAGACCCATTGCGTCACAGTCTCTACAGGCTGCTTCCAGACACCAATATTTTTTAAAGCCCCTAGGTGACTTTGATGTGCAGCCGAGGTTGAGAACCAGTGACTCCCAATTTATTTCCTCACCCAGGAAGGAGCCCCATAGAGTGAATTACAGAGAGGCACTCCAGCACCAGATACAGAACTCATACAGAACTCACATTTCCAGGCCCAGCCAGTCTCCCTGCAGCTTGTCTAATCAACCCTTGACCCTAATTGCCCACAGCAAGGGGCAGAATTGCATCACCACCAGCCAAACCTCTGCTGCTGCTTTAGGGAGAGAACTGAGCAAGAATCATTTTCTTTCCTCCACATGTTGGGGTGGGATGTTTCTCAGATTGGAGGAGACCACCCACATGAGAATTCTTGAGAGCTTACTAAAATGCAGATTCACAGGCCCCAGCACACACCAGCTGAGTTGCAATCTCTAAAGGCTGTCTTGAAGCCTCCTGGTGACACATGTTGGGCTAGTCTGAGAGTCAGAAGACCAGGGCTTGAGTCCTAGCTCTGTCCCTGATTTGCTAGGTCACTGTTGGGGGGTCTGGCTTCTTATCTGTAACCTTTTGAGGAGTCTCCTGAAAAGCAGCAAAGTCTATCTGGAGGAAGACTTCGCAGACACAAAGGCGCTGTATAAGTTGGTTACTTCATTGTTATTGTTGGTTTTGTGCTTGTCATTTACACTCTGTGGGTCCTGCTATGACCTGATGCCTCAGTGAATGAATGCGGGTGGAGAGCTGGAGGGCTAATAAGCCCTGGAGATGCTGTAAAAATAGCCACATGCTGGTCATGCACAAGATGTGGGGTGAGAGTGGTGTATCTATCAATGTCTTTGTGCCCTACTAAGCAGGAATGATGAGCAAGGCCTTGTAATTATTATAGGGATGTTCTATTGCTCCAGTGAAGCCTGGACTTGAATTAAGTCTTAGAGAGAGGAACGAGAAAGGTAGAGGAAATGGAACATTTTGGAGCACTGACTACATACTAAGTAATCCATGGGGCACTTTCACGTATCAGTGCATCAAGTTCTCATGCTCAGTTTTACCCCCATGAGATGAGAAAATGGAAACCCCAGAAGAGAAAACAGAAACTCAGACTTATGACCTGTCCTGAGTCACTCAGGCAGCAATGGCAGGGCTGGGGTTAGAACCCAGGAAGGTCTGTCTCCTGACGCCCCGGGTGTTCCCATGTACCACATGGCCCTCCACTGTACCACATGGAAGCCTCCATTGCAGGCTTCACAAACAGCCTCTCACTTAGCCTGCTGGAGGTGTCCAGCCTAAAGCCCAGAGCCCTTGAAGGATCTTTGCCCATGTGATGTTGGGGGATCACCCAGCCAGACCCCTGCCCTGTGTTCCCTCAGGTCTCTGGGGAGGATGAGAACATCTGAAGTCAATCGCATTCTAACAACACAGGGTTTCAAAGATAAAGATCAAAGGAAGAGGAGGTCAAAGAAGCCAACATCAGATTCCCTCCAGATTAAAGCAAAAGGAGCCGTACTCCCTGCAGGCTGAAGTCTCCAGGAGGCCTACCTGGAACCCAAAAAACTTCTCCAGCCTGGAATCTCAGCGACTGCCAGCTAGTGCTGTAGTACAGAGGGCGGGTCACAGATGGGCAGAGTCACACAGAGCAGGTTAGGAGGTCCTGAGAGAGAGGGACAGAGATGGAGAGAGACACACAGGGAAAGCAAGACACAGCGAACCAGGCATAGGTGTTAAGAGGGGGGGGAGGAAGAGAGAGAAAGGGGGGGGGGGGGGAGGGGGGGGGGGGGGAGGGAGGAGGGGCGTGGGAGAGAGAGAGAGCGCAAAACAGAGAGCCACAGATGCAAAGTGAGGTATCGAGGCATAAAAATAGAGTGTCGGAGTGAAGCAGAAGCCGAGCCAGGCTGGGAGAAAGCCTGAGCGCAGCAGGACAAGGCTGGCCCCGGAGGTATCAGTGTGCTGTTGTGCAGGCAGAACTTTCCACTGAGGCCACTCCCCGGCCGTCAGCCCATCCTTGATCTACCGTCCTTTGCCTCCATGTGGAGGCTGGCCTGATGTCTAGATGGAAGGCCAAGGCTCCCGGGCAGAGACTGGCAAACAACCCACCAAACAGGCTGGAGGGGCTCCCTGGGGGTCAGGAGGGCTACGGAGACCTGGGTCCTCAGGCCCCTTGGAGACTGGAAGCCCCCCAACCCCTACTCTGCTCATGGCCTGGCCAGGACTGCAGGGCCCCCATGGTCCCAAGCCCTCCCGCTGCGGCCTGTGCCTTCCTCTCTCTCCTCTACGTGTGTGCACCAAACCTGCGAAGCCCAAACCAGCCTTCCCCTCCTCCAAGAAGCCCCCTGGGACCGTGGCTCCCAGGGATTTCTCCAGGCTTCTTTTGTCTGCATTGCAGCCTCATGGTTCAGTAATGCAGTGTTTGTGTTCTAAATGCCATGCACAAAAGTTCTCTGTTCCCTCTTTCTATCTAGATGTCAAATTCTCTTGCCTTTCCTCTTTTCTCCCCTCCCGACCCAGGCCTCACGGCACGTACACTAAAAAGCTTCCATGAGGTTCTGAAATGTGCTATTTTCGTTCAGAGAGTGCTCATTCCTTGACCGCCTTCAGCTGATCCTCAGTTTGGAGGGTAGGAAGCTGAGGACAGCATTGTGCCTATCCGACGGGAGAAGGAGGCCCAGGCAGGCAGCTTGTGGAGGTAGCAGAGTGGGTCTGAGGCAGGCTCAGCTCTCAGCCTTTTGTCACATGCTGCCGCCTGCCTCCAGCCTCTCTTCCTAAATCTCACTCAGGACAAGAGTTGAGCACCTGCGTTAGGGAGAGGCGGGGTTATTCCACCTTGAGGGCCTGGCTCAGACCTGAAAGCCTCATCCCCACTGGCCCGAACCTGCTCTCTCACTTCCCTTTCTCAGGGATCGGCACCTGCTGAGCTCCCCACGCCCTTGTTCCCACCCCTGCCAGGCACACCCTCTTCCTTTCCTCAGAGGCCTCCTTCTGGGCTGGTCCTGCTTGGCCAAAGCCAGGTGCAGGGTCACTCAAAGTCCAGTGGGGAGAGAAATGTGAACCCACCACCCAGCCAGAAGGAGTGAGAGCCAAGCCATCAGGGACTCCCACATTCCCAGCAGTAGTTTCCCCACCAGAATGGAGTGTCTGTAAGGCTGCGGCCATGCCTGCTGGTCTCTGTATCTCCCAAGCCTAGCCTGGGACTTGGCACTTAGTAAATGCTTGGACCATTGCTGAGCAGGTGAAGAGGGTCCAGGCAAAAGGCTGAAGCCCTGACAGCTTCGCGCTGCACTGCCTTCCTTCCTGCCATCATGATGCCAATGACAAGGTGATGTAAAATAAAAATATCACTGAGCAAAGCACCAACAGTATCACAGCTGACACCCACAACAACTCTGGTGCCCGAGGCACAAGAGGCTTGGTGACTTTCTCAAGGTCCCCCAAGCTAGTGAGTGGGGAGGGCACGGTTGGACTCTGAGTGTAAGCTCTCGGGCACACTGCTGGACCCCAGGAGAGGCGGGTTCTGGCAGCTCCCCTGTGACCTGGGGTGAGCTCCATTTCCCCTCTGAGCTTCAGGCTCCTCACCTGTGAAATGAGGACAGAACTCCTTGGGTTCTTCATTCCCTTTTCTCGGTTAACATTTCCTAATTTAAAGGAGTGAGACCACGTCACCTTCCTTGATTAAGATTCATGCAATAGTTTGAGGCAGGACTCCTGCCTTCAAAGATCTTACAGTATAGTGGGGGTGAGACATAGTCTATTTAATATTCAGACAATGGGGCTGCGGAAGCCTTGGGGATGGGAGCTGGAGGCCTTCCTGGAGGAGGACAGGGGATGGGGTGGGCCTGCATGGAGGAAGCATTTTCCCTGTGGATTGGTCAGGAGGGGATGGTGGATGTGAATGGGAGTGTAGCTGAGATGAAGAGTACAGGAGGAGGACACCGGCCAGCTGGAATGGAGAAAGCCGTGACTTTCTAGCAATTTCCTTTTCCAAGCCCCTCTTGCAAGTGAGCATCTTTAATTTATTAAGGGACTGATTTTAAATCATCCTCCCTCTCTCCCTGCCCACCCTCCATCCTCCACTGCCTATATTTCCCCTGACCATAAATTTCTTTTTAATGACAGTTTAGAAAATGAACAAATCTTTAGTGACACTTTTATCACCCCCAGAATACTTTTAATAAGAGGTTTCGGTAGATTGCATTCCGGGAGTGGGGAGAAGGGGAAGGCAAGATGTTAGCTTCACCAACCTGCGCAAAGCTGTTCTCCCTGGTCCCAGCCCTGCAGCCCCCAAACCAACCCTCTCCACCCCACCCCTACCTGGAGGCAGGGGGTATCCCCTGACCTAGGACCCCAAATCCCTGGGTTCTAGCCCCCATGCTGACAATCCACTCACCTGTAGCCTTGGGCACATCCCTTTCCTCCTCCTCTCCCTCCCTCTCTCATCTGTAAAATCTTGCCTATGTGCAAGAGATAATTAGTGCAGACCTATTAATAATGGTTAAAAGTAATTAGCTGCCGACACTTGGTGCCACACCTGGTTACTCAGACTGGCAAATCAGGCCCCAGAATATTTCTCCAACTAAAAACAGGGCCAGCTCAACTGGATTTGAAAGCATGGCTCTAACCACTCCATTGGTCACCGGGAAGTGTGTGTTCCAGGCCTCTTTTTGTGCTCACCCTATGTTAGATGTGAATGTACTAGAAAATCCATGGAGTACCTACAATGTGATGTCTCCTTCAAGAGTTTTCAACTGAGCTGGGCAAGCAAGAAAAGCTGCCCAGGATAAGGTTGTGTTGGAAAGACAGCCTGACAGGGCCAGGAACAGGGTGGGGCAGCAGAGGGGTCGCCCATGATGGATCCCTAGAAAGGGGAGATTTATGACATGGGGTTGGCTGGGAAGGGGAGGATCGAGAGGGAACTGTCACAGTTCAGGAGTAAAAAAAATGCTGAACAGGAACCATGAGCAAGGCCTGGGAAAGAGAGCCATTTAAGGAAAATCAACAGGATTTGGGGGCTGGCTGGATATGAGGCATGTGAGCATTGAGGTTTGGAATAATGGCAAGGGGAGGTACCACAAAGAAAGGCAACCCTGGAAGATGGCAGTCCATCATTGAGTGACCTGTAAAATGATTCTGTCCATTTTAATACACACAGGAAAAAAAATTTGTTTTCTTTAAGAAGCACACTGTTGAGGGCAATTTGAATTACAATTAGTCTGAGAAAGGTTAGTCAAGCCAATAATCACAGCATTTTGGGAGGCTGAGGCAGGAGAGGGTCCTTGAGCATAGGAATTCGAGATCAGCCTGGGCAACATATTAGACATGTATTAGAGACCCTGTCTATATATAAGCATATATATATATATATGCTTAAAAGACAAAAAGGGATTAAAAGTTAACTGAGTGAAAAAGTAATTTGGGTGATTTGGGTGCTTAGGGATCTTGACATTTACTGAGCACCTACTATGTGCCGATCACTGTGCTTTGCACTCTTAGGAGCTGGTGCATTGAAAGAGTTTATTGCTGTGTACAGCTTTCTAAATGAAAGCTATCCTGCTTCTTATCTTTATTATTGAGCAGAAATCATTATGGCCATGGATGAGAAATGAACATTTAGGGCATAGAAAATAACAGTAGTAGCTAATAGCTCTTGAGTAGTTACTAAGTGCTAGACAGTGCTCTAAGTGTTTTGCGTGTGTTAATTTGTTTAATCTCACAAAAATCCTAGAAGGTAGGTGATACTATCATCAACCTCATTTTATAAATGAAAGGTTGAGTGCCTCTCCTAAGGCCACACGGTAACTGCCAAGTCAGGGTTTGAACGTGGTAGCCTGACTCCAGTGCTCACTAATTCAACTACACTCCAGACTGCAGCATCTTGTCTGTTTCTTTTTTTTTTTTTTTTTATTGAGACGGAGTCTTGCTGTGTCGCCCAGGCTGGAGTGCAGTGGCGCGATCTCGGCTCACTGCAAGCTCCGCCTCCTGGGTTTACGCCATTCTCCTGCCTCAGCCTCCCGAGTAGCTGGGACTACAGACACCCACCACATCGCCCGGCTAATTTTTTGTATATTTAGTAGAGACGGGGTTTCACCGTGTTGGCCAGGATGGTCTCGATCTCCTGACCTCGTGATCCACCCGTCTCGGCCTCCCAAAGTGCTGGGATTACAGGCTTGAGCCACCGCGCCCGGCTGCATCTTGTCTGTTTCTAACCCTGAAGAGGAGTCAGTAGCAGTGGGGGTCACTTTAGAGAAGGCTCCAAAGTGTTCCCTGAGAGCAGACTGGCTCTGAGGACAGGGAAGTCTTGAGGGGAACAGATGTGAAGCCTGGGTTATCAGTTTCTCACCATGCAAAGATGCAGGAGAAAAACTTGGGGGGCTTTAATTGCCTTTGTCAAAGGGCTGCAGACAGGTGCCTGAGGGTATGCCTGGCTCATAAGGTGTTCCTGGCCTGGAAGCAGAGCTGGCACCAGGAAACAGAAGTCTGGAGAGGGAAGATTAAATTCCATTTAACCTCGAATCAGAGACAGATACACTGAAAGAGAGGTGGTTCTTGTTCTGATTTTTTCTTTACATTTGCTCTAAGTGTATTTAAAAAGGCCTGGACACAAGACACAGGAGTGAGAAGCTGTAGCTTTGCCACCCAGTGTCTGTGGGGTGCTGGGCACACCACTGGCCTTGCTGAACCCCAGTCTCCTGGCCTGCAAAATGCAGCAAAGCATCTTTATCTCAGAAAGCGGGGAGCTTGCAACGTGTTTAGCTCCTGGCCCAGATTTGGCCTTCCGTATTCTGTAATTGGTAGCTATTATTATTATTATGGCTGTAACTATAGATCATTAATTTACAGTTTAAAAATGCTTCACTTATTTCACTTTGCACTATTATTTTACAGAAGAATTAAATTTTTATGGGAAATTCTCCTAATTGACTGGATTCAATGTCATCCTGCTTCTTGCAGCACGGATAGGCATTACCAGACATGACTTCTCTCTGCCGGTGCCCACCGGGCACCTCTTCTTCATCTCCTACCATCTACGGAGGGTCAATTCTGTGCCAGCACCATCCTGGGTGCTTTGCAGACATTCTCTTCAATTCTGAAGACAGCTCTGCAGACAGGACTTTTTCCCTACCTTGCAGATAAGGAAGTGGAGCCTCTGAGAGTTTGGATGGCTTGCCTGAGGTCACACAATTACAAAACACTGAGCTGGGATTCAGGACCAAGTATGTCTGTCACTAAAGCCCAGGCCTCCCAGATGGCAGGTCCAGGGCTTAGGGGATTCTCTGGAATGGCGCTGGCCGTGCACAATGGAGACAGTGACCCGCTAACGGTCCTCTTGAGGACAATATAAGCTCTCCAGAGATGGTTCCCTTTGGGCTGAGCAGCTCCAAGAAACCCCAAAGAAGCATCAACCAGGGGATGCCACCTCTACTCACCAAATGTCCCCCAAATAGTAAGGGGAGCCAATTCCTCCTCTGGAATCCCCACGTCCTTGTCTCCCTGGCTCCCATCCTAGGCTCAGTTGCCCATGTTCAAGGGACCAGATGTGATGCAGGGAACGGAGCCATAATAATCCCTTATACTTGCCTGGCCCTTATAATTTGCAAGAAGCCATTTCACATACCCCATGGCCTCTGAGCTAACAGGGAGGCAGTGACCCTGTGAATAAGAACACGGGTCCTTGGGGCACACTAACTCAGGTTCAAGTCTCTCTTCCACCCCTTCCTTGCTGTGGAGCCACGGGCGAATCACTTCGCCTTCCTAAGCCTTGCTCTCCTTACCTGAAGAATGGGAAAAACACCTGCTACATAGAATCTTTATGAGGGTCCACTGAGGCTATGCATCTATACATATGCATTATGTTTATTTACATAAAATCTCTCTATTTACATGTCTCTTAATAGCCCACAAATAAATAATAAATACTGATACATATTAATGCTTTAACACATTCATGTTAATTAAGCATAGCCACACTCAAAGGAGGATGATAAGAACTATCGTTTAAGCCAAGACCTTATATTTTGTTTTATTTTCCACATTGATCATCAACTCACCTACCAGACTGTAAGGCCTGTGAGGCCAGGGCCATGTCTGTCTGCTCCAGACTCCCCTGAAAGCACTTAGCTGAGCCATGGGCTCAGCTAATCCTGTGTGAACTAGCTACCTTGTTTAATGCTCACAACAGCCCTTTGAAGTAACAGATATTATCATCCTCATTTTACAGATGAAGAAATGAAGGTTCAGAGAGATAAACAGGGTCGCAAAGCTAGAAATGGTGGGATTAAAGTTCAGATTCGGGTTCCTGACTCATGAATCTGTGCCATGAGTCACATCATTCTGCCGGGGAGTGATCTTTCTCTTGACAGATGGAAGACTAGAACCCCACTTCCCAGGGCTTCATGCCCTGAGTGCCCCCATCCCATGAGAGAATGTGGGTGGAGTGGCCCCAAGGCCCAGCCGCTCAGCTTTCGGGGGAGCACCAGTTGGTCAGTTGCCTGAGAGGTCCTGCGAAAAAAGCTTGTGGATGAGGAAAATGACAGTGCCCACCACATCCATGTCTCCACATGGCAAGACTTAAAGCAGTCTGGGGACACCGCACACTTCTGTTTCCCCAGGAAGCCCTTCCTCATGGAGCTATTTCCTCCATAGAAGGGAGCCCTGCCATGCCAGGGGTGCTCATCTCTTCAGCAGGGAGGGCAGTGGGCTACCGTTAACTAGGGGAGCCACAGGAGCTGTGGTCCTGGTCTAGGCCAGTCAGCCTCACTCTACCTGGAGTCTGGAGGGAAGCTGTCCTTGGGCACCCATCAGGTCTCGTGTTGACTACCAAGTACCTGTTACTTTGCTGGCCTCAGGGAGCTGGAGTCACTTGTTGAAGACCATTTGCCCCATGAGAAAAGAAGCAGAAATTGAAATCCAGACCTATCTGACTCCAAGTCTAGTGTTCTGGGGCCTTCCCTAGCCTCAATCTATGTATTTATGATTGAGTGCAACCCAAGAGGGCTCTACTGCCCAGGGACATCCCCATGAAGCTACTGCCCCCTCACTCAGAAGGAGGGTGCTGAGGGCCTCAGGAGAGGAGGGGGTGTCACTCAGGGGGAAGAAGAGGCAGAAGGAGGCTGAGTGCTGTGAATGTCAAGCTCTCCTTCCCAGCAACTCAGTCTGGACAAGCATGTTTTTCTGGCTTCTGGTAGTGCTGGGGATGTGGAGGCTGAGAGGTTGTGTGTGTGTGTGTGTGTGTGTGCGCGCGCACGTGTGTGTGATAGCACACTAGATTGGGAGCCTAGGAACATGGCTCTATTCCCAGGCTCTGGTGCAAAGAAGGCAGGGGACTTGGAGAGTCACACTTCCTCATCGCACTCTGTTGCATCAGGAAGGCTAGCTAGGTGCTCTCTGAGGTCCTGCCAGCAGCCCCACCATCATCCTGAATTTCTAACCTGAACAAAGACACAGATGCTGAAGCCTGACTGCCTGGGTCCAATCTCAGCTCTGCTACTGAGCAACTGTGTGATTACAGGCAAGTGAATTAACCTCTGTAGGCCCTCAGCCTCTGCTACAAAACAGGGATAATGATAGTCTCTGCTCTCATGGAGTTGCTGTGAGGATTCAATGAGCAAATGCATGTAAATCAATAAATGCTCAGCAAATAGTCACTACTATTATCATTACTATCCAGAGCCTTTATCCACAATCCTGAAATCCCAAACACTCTGAACACAGAGAGCTTTTTGAAAATTCATTTGGCAACTATTTTAAGTCTTTATTTATCCCATGGACTGTGAATATTCATTAGTTTCCCTGCAGAAGTGTTAGTGAGTTTGATTACAGGGCACTGTCCCAGATCATGCTGGGGTGACAAAATTGTGGCATATCCGCCATATTCCATTTCTGAAATCCAAAAAGTATTCTAAATCCTGAAACACTTCTGGTCTCAAGGAATTTCAATAAGTTATTATTGTCCTGAGCTCTCTCTTTCAATTCTTCCAATAATCCTGAAAAGTAAATGCCCTTTATTCCCATTGTATAGATAGAGGAACCTAGGCTTGGAGGAGTTAAAGAACATGTCCCGGATGCCATGGCAGGTACACAGCAGGGCCCAGACTCAAGTCCTGACCTCTGACTGCAGACCTGACGGTGGACCCCTCTGCAGGCCTCCTTGGTGGTCAGATCCCCAAGGCTCCGGAGAGCCTGTGTCTGGTTCAGTGTTGTCCCTCAGAGACCTAAACACACACCCCCTTGCCCAGTGAAGGTCCACTGAATGAACGACGGCAGCCATGAGCAAAAGACATGGAATCCTCTTGGACGGGCAAGCAGCTCCTCAAGGAGACTTGGAGAAAAAACGGTGAACTCGATGAGAACTGTTCCCTTAGGAGCCTCCCAAGGTGCCCTGCCATCTGCGCCCAAGATGGAGCCAAGCTGAGTTGGGCCCATTTCTGACTCTGCCCAAGCCCACTTACAATCGGACACTAAGCCAGTCCCTGACTTGAGCCTGAGTTTCATCATCCCTGTGAATGAGGGTAATAACGGTTCTGCCTCATATAGCCACTGTACTTGGCAGGCAGGCAGATTTGGTGAGGGGACCCAGGGTCTGTAGCACTCAAGGACAGCTGGAGCTGAACTAACCAACTTCTTTTTCCCAGGGACTTCCTGCCACCTTCTCCTGAGCGTGGGAAAATGGGCTCCTCCAGTCACCTATGAGAAATTCCCCAGTGCCCAGAACAGGATCTTGCAAGCTACTGCTGAGCCTCCTCTCTGCAAAGCCTTGGAGTCATAGCTTCCTCCTAGGCTCCAGGGAGAGCAAGACTAGAGAGACCACGGCCACAGCACCCGTGCCCCTTGTCCACCCAGCTCACTGCAGCCCACAGCTGCCCTTCCTTCTGCTATACACCTCCAGCAGGTGCTCCCTTCTGCAGAGTAAAGAGCCCCATATTCCCTGGGGACACAGAAAGTGTGTGCTGGCCCCAATCCGCTTTAGGTCTTGCCTTCTGGGGACATGGTCTCAGTGGGCACAAGGTAATTTTGGACAGGTTTCCAGTTTAATAGAAGAAAGCTGTTCCTGTGGTCGGTTAAGCCTGCAATTCCTGCTTCAAACAACTCCCTAAACCTGTTTTTCTTACATGTTGGGGTCCCCCAGTGGCCATCCCCACTTGCCCACATGCCAGAACCTGGCTCCTCCTGACCAGGCTTACCCAGCATTCGCTGCAAGACCCTGCCTGCCTCCCCTCCCAATTCCACTGTTGAAATAAAACATCCATCATGTTTCATTTGCCTAATAAGCCTCAGTCTCCATTCTGCTGGGTGATTAACCAGTCAGAATACCATGAGATCCCATCCGGCGCTTGGCAGTCGCCACGGGAGGGGCAACCTTCCTCCTTTTGCTACACCACCCTTCGTCTCATCTTTCTTTTCAAATGACTGCGTGATTCCATTAAGTTCCCTGTGCAATAGCAATCATTCTGGAAAAATTGATTGTGACTCTCTTAATGACCGCTTGGTCGGATGTTAATGTAACGGGGGACAATTTACACTGTCCTGCTTGCTGCAGCCAGAGCTGAAAAGGATTCCAGGCCAGTGCAGGTGGGGCATGGATGCAGGGAGGGTGGGGCATAAATGCAAGGAGGGCGGGGAATAAATGCAAGGAGGGTGGGGCATGGACCTAAGGTTAATTGGCAGAATTTTATTAACAAAGTAATGTCTGTGTTTCTTAGAAAGGATTTCTCCACCTGTCAGGGGTGTCTGGGAGGAGCATGGTCATTCCCCACCCTGCTTTGGGAGCCCTACCCCTGGGTGGCCGGGCTGGGGTCTTGCTTCCTGCCCCGGCTGTGTGCCCTAGGACATATTACCAGAAGGACAAATTAGGATAGAGCAGGAGATACAGTCAGAGGTCAAGAGCTGACACTGCTCTGCTGTATCTGTGTGACCTTGGGCCAGACATCCACCCTCTTGGTAACTTCCCACCGAAAATTAGTACAAGCCTGTGCCCTGCCTCCCCAAGGCACTATGAGGCCAGAGGCAGACATTGTCTATCCAAGTACCCATCCCATCTGCTCCTTCCTTGCTAGCAGAACCCAGGCTGGGGTGTCAGGTCCTGCAGGACAGTGCAGGGCCCCTCCCCAGCCTAGAGAGTAAAAGGCGCTCAGTCCAAGCTAGCCAGTGATGGGTCAGGAGAGGCCACATGATGCCATTCTGGCCAGAAGGCAGAGAGCCTACTGGGGCTTCTGGAAAAGTTCCTCTCGCTCCTAAAAACTTACACCAAGAAGGGACATCTTGCTTCCTACTTCTGGACACTGCTATGTGAGAGTGTGATGCTGGGAGCTACAGCAGCATCTCACAAGCTTCTCACAAGCATGAAGGGATGTACCTGAAGACCAATGCCAACCTGCACGGGATGGCAGGGAGAAAGAACCGAAAGTGACTGGACCCTCGATGGCATTGTGGAGATGCTGAATTAATCATAGCTGACTGAAGCTGCTCACCTCATCCCCAACCTCTTCTGAAGGCAGAGAATACATTTGCATTACTGTTCAGCCAATCTGAGTCAGGTTTTCTGTTATATGCGGGCAACAGTATCTCTGTAGAACCTGTGCAGGTAGGAGTCTTCTTTAAATGGTAAAGTTCTGAGCAAATGTAAGTGCTGGTATTATTCTTTTAAGGTCCCTAATTAGAACCTAAATTGTGTCAATTATGAGGGTCAGGATGTGGCAATGATGAGCAGGTGAGGCAGACATGAAATGTATGTGCAGGGCGGGCAGAAGTGCCTCCTGGGAGAACCTTACGCTAGGGTCCTCACTCAGTAAATGCCCAAGTCTTAGCTTTTGGAAGGAAATGGGCATTCCTAATGTTCTAGAACCTGTCACTTGGTTTCTTTCTTAGTCCAGTTCCCAGGGACTCGTGGCTGACCCCATTGGGGTGAATGGCAAGGCCCACTGTAAGTCAATCCAGATCAACCCTGGTGCTTAGCAGTTCTGCTTCAGAGCTCTCTGGAAGTGCAGCCCTCATTTCCATCCACACGAATAGCCCAACAGAGCTGCTCCAGGGCCCAGGGCCAGGACAGGGAGAAAGAGGAGTCCTTACCAAAACCTGGACGAGGGGGTTTGCTGTGGGTCCCAACGGGGCTTGTTCATGAGCACCTGTGAGATTCCTTCTGGAGATGCTCAGAAACACTTGGGGACCTCTTCGAGGGCTGGGGTCGTGCCTTAGCGGGTGGGAGTGAGAATGGTGAGTTGTGCTGATACTGTGTTATCATTCATGGGACCAGAGGAGGTGGGCCTAGAGGCTGGCCCAGAAGGGAGCTTGCACCCTCTCAGGCCCCAGCTCCTTTCTCCTAGCTTTGGTGGTCTCTGACTACAATGGCTATAGGGGGAGACAGGGCAGTTCTGAAGCCCAGGGAGGGACCTGACCACTCAGGAGCTTTCAGTTGGAGTGATTTTTATGGCAGGAATTAGAAACTATTGTAATATTTTTCTTAATTGATTCTTCTAATTGCAAATCAATAGAACCAATTTGTACCCTGGTTGGGTTTGTTTTGTTGTGAGATGATAGGGGTCCAAATGACTCACTGTGTGAAGGGAAATTTAGGTGAGGTGAAATCAAACATACTTCAAACCGTCACTCATGGATGGCTGGAGCAGCAGGGACCGGGCAAAGAGGGGCAACTGGTTGCTCTCCTTTTCTACACCCCTGAGCTCACCCGAGCCAGGCTACTACTGGGTGTGTAGGGGGGGAAAAAAACCAAAACATAAAATAGCAGGTGGGAAGGGCTGGCTGCCAAGCTGCCCCCTCCAGTCCAGAGGGTTGTCTCCTGACCCAGAGTAGAAGTAGCCTTTTTCTCCAGATTTCTCTCTGCAGCAGTAAAGTAGTCTGGGAATTCATTCACCTAGGTAATATGTCTCAAATGTTTCTTGGGCATTTACTATGTGCCAGGCTCTAGATAGTGACTGGGGTTTCAATGGTGGACAAGAGAGCTGTGGCCTCTGCCCTCATGGAGACTCTGGCATTAAATGACTGAGTCAAGCAGGATGCAGCTACCAAGAACTGAATCCACTTTGGTTATTTATGCAGAAAGGGGTTCATCATAGAGTATTCAATGGCCTTCAGAATCCCAGGGAAGTCTGGAGAAAAGAGCATTAGGCTGAGTGTCTGGGAGTGACTCTTAACAGCCAAGCCACTGAGACTGTTCCTGTCTTAGTCTGTTTTTGTTTGTTTGTTTGTTTGTTTTTGAGACAGTCTTACTCTGTCGCTCAGGCTGGAGTGCAGAGGCACGATCTTGGCTCACTGCAACTTCCACCTCCTGGGTTCAAGTGATTCTCCTGCCTCAGCCTCCCGAGTAACTGGGATTGCAGGCACCTGCCAGCACGCCCACCTAATTTTTGTACTTTTAGCAGAGACATGGTTTGGCTATCTTGGACAGGCTGGTCTCGAACTCCTAACCTCAAGTGATCTGCCTGCCTCAGCCTCCCAAAGTGTCTTAGTTTGTTTTGTGCTGCTATTACAGAATACTTGAGACTATGTGATTTATAAAGAACAGAAATTTGTTTCTTACAGTTCTGGAGGCTGGGAGGTCCAAGGTCGAGGGGCCTGCATTTGGCAGGGACCTTCTTGCATCATCCTATTCCAGAAGGCAGAAGGGCAAGAGAGCATGAGTGGGAGCAATAAGGAGCCCAATTTGCTCTTATAATAAGACCACTCTGGTGATGACTAGCTCACTCCCACCATAACAACATCAATCCACTCATATGAAAGTTGCATTCAGACCTAATCACCTCTTTTTAGGCCCCAATGCTATTACTTCCACAGCTGCATGTTCTAGAATCTTACTCCTCTGCATCAAGGTGGAAGCTTCATGCTGCCTCTCTTCCCTCTTGGCTCAGTCCTGAATTTCAGTTTCATGTGAGTCCATCCATTAGCAGAACCCAAATCAGTGTGGAACCCTAGCTGCAAGGGAGTCAGTGTGCACAGGTTGTAGCTCTCCAGGAAGAGCCGCTCAGAGGAAGAGGTGGGAATACGTCATAGGTGAGCAAATTGACACTTTCCCAAACAACAACTGATTATTTAATTCAATTGAATGCCCTTGTGATAGTGCCTCCCAGAGAAATTGATAAAACAAATTGTCAAAAGGAACTTTACTAAACCCTTGCAAGAACCAAGAGGGAACTGAGACTAAAAGTGGTTGGTGGGGCCACCCTGTGTGGACCCTCTAAAAACAAAAACCTTAGGCCCAAAGGCATGACCACCATGTCCGCTGAAACTTGGCTCTGCTCCCTCCCCTTCCCAGTCCTGAGGCCCATATCCCTGTGCTCCTGATGCATCTGTGTGACGTCTTGATATCTCAGTCTCTCCTGACACCACAAGCCCCTATCTCCTGTTCAAATGATGTCCTGGGGCCTGCCCTTTGCCCTGAGCTCCCTGGATAGGCAGTGGTCTGGGCACAGTGAATGATCCACACTGTCCATGTAGACCACCAGCCCTGCCTGCTCCATACTGACCCTTTCTGTGTGAATTCACCTCTCACCATCAGAGGAGTGACCTGACCCATTGTAGAGGACATATTATCCTCACACCTTATCCCAGTGGTTCTTGAAGTTTGATCCATGGGCCAACCAACATTAGATTTTTAATTGATAAAAATTAAGTTTCCCAGGCCCTCCCTCAGACACACTGAATTAGGATCTCCAGGGGCAGGAAGCAGGGAATATGCATTTCTGCAGACTCCCCAGGTGGCTATGATGTGCCTACCACCAAGGGCCACTTTTCTGAGTGCACAGGTTAGAGGGAGGCAGTGTGGGCCATGGGAGGCAGTGGGACTTTGCATCATAGCCCAGGTTTACCTCTTACTCTTATTTAACTGTCTGATTCTAGTTGTCCTGCTCTGAAGCTCAGTTTCCTTACCTGAAAAATGGGAGTAAAGATGCCCTCTGCTTCACTGTTTGCTGTGGCTGTGAAGTGATTACACGAAGTCTTTGGTCAATAGGAAGGCACTGTTTAAATACCCAGGTAGCTGTTAGGAGCCTCAGTGAGCGTGACATGTAGGAGGCAGAGTTACACAATCCCAAGTAATTTTTTTTAAATGTACTTTTTACTTAAAATTTTCAAAGGATGTTAAAAGGGATTCAAATACACAGTCCACAACTACATGTATTAACCCCCTTCCCTCAAATACCCTGAACCTCCCTCTTCCCCCAGGCCAGGGGGCCTTCTTTCCTCCTCTTCCTCTTCCCTCTCTCTCAGCCTTATATTATGTATAGAGTTAGTTCTCTCCCTCCCCCAACAATGCCAGGAGGGGGAAAAAGGGGGTAACTGAATGGAGAATGAGGACATTTTCCCTGGGGGATTGGGTGGGGCTGAGGGAGGTTGGTGAGCATGACCACCCTCATATATTTTTGGTCTGTTGAATTAATTTGTATGAACATGGCAGTACCAGCAGAAGTAACCATTTTCAGTGTTTATATGTGATCAGTGTTAAGGGTGGGAAGTATCCATTCTCTTGTGGGAAAATGAAAGCCATCTTCCCTCTCTTTCTCCCTCCCTTCTTCCCTCATTCCCTTCTTGCCTTCCTCCCTTCTTCTTCCTCCCTCCCTTCCTTCTTTCCTCTCTCTCTTGCTCTCTTCCTGTCTGTCTGTCTCCCTTTCTTCTGCTTGTAAAACTGGGTTATTCTTTTTTTTCTTTCTTGAGACAGGGTCTCACTCTGTCACCCAGGCTGGAGGACAGTGGTGTGATCTCGGTTCACTGCAACCTCTGCCTCCTGGGCTCAAGTCATCCTCCGACCTCAGCCTCCTGAATAGCTTGGACTACAGATACCCGCTGCTATGCCTGGCTAATTTTTTGTGTTTTTTGTAGAGACAGGGTTTTGCTATGTTGCCCAGGCTAGTCCCAAACTCCTGACCTCAAACCATCAGCCCACCGCAACCTCCCAAAGTGCTGGGATTACAGGTGTGAGCCACTGTGCCCGGCCAAAAAACTGGGTTATTCTTTTATCCAACAATCATTTATTTAATATTTAACTAGTTTTCTTTCTGATTTCAAAAGTAAATCAATGCTTGTGTGGCAATGTTCAGATAGGGCAAATGAGCACAGGGTCCAGAAGCCAGAGTCCCGCTGAGTATCGGTTGCTCTGCCCATCAAGTGGGTGAGACTCACACCCAGGAAGGGCTGAGACTGTGAGGCTCCCGTTGTCTTGTCTGGGCCTGGGCGACTGGCACCCTGAGCACTTCTCATGCTACTAAAAGAGTGGGAGCCCCTGGAGAGGGAGGCAAGAGCCAGTGCTGGCTAGGGTGTGTTATGGGCATGTTTGCACCTGTGAAAATGTGTCTGGAGATGCTAGGGTGCAAGCCCTTGCCTTGGCCTTGTGGTGATGTGTCTTCTGTCCCCAGCCTTTGATCTGCAGCATTGCCCCCACCCCCTAGCCTGGCTCTTCTTGCTTCTTCTCTCTTCCCAGTACCAGGTGGCTCAGAGCACCCAGATGGAGCCCCACTGAGGCCTGCTGTCTCAGGGCAGGCAGAGCTGAACAGGCATCAGGGCTCTCAGCAGGAGGGAGAGGGGAGGATGGAAGGGGAGGGGAAATGAGAGGTGGAAACTGATTCTGGGAGGCCTGGCTGGGGCTGGGGCAAAATGCTTCGGGCTGGAAGGGATCCTCCAAGCCACCTGAACACCATGCACACTGAGGCTTGAAGAACTCAAACTAGTTCCACCTCCTACAGGTGTCCCTGTCCTGCATAGGATTTATTTATTCATTCAATCAATCATTTGTATTCAATACATTTTTATTGATCCCCTTCCATTTAACTAACACTGTTCTAGGTACTGGGACACAGTAGTGGATGGAAGAAAGAAAATCCCTGTCCATGTGGAGTTCCATTCTAGTGCAGGAGACAGATCATAGGTAAGAGAAAGTAGAATGGATTCTATGCTACGGTGGATGAGTGCTATGGAGAGAATAAAGCAGATAAAAGAAATATGACGGTCCAGGGTTGACATTTTCAAAAGAGTTGCCAGGGCAGGTGAAATGAGGATGGACGTATGCATCACCTAAAATTCACATGTTGAAGCCCTAACCCCCAGTGTGATCATATCTGGAGGTGGGAGCTTTGGGACACAGGTAATTAGATTTAGATGAGGCCATGTGTGTGCCCCCGCCCCCAACCATGATGGAATTAGTGTCCCTGTAAGGAGACGATGAGACACCAGAGCTCTCTCTCTCTTCACCATGTGAGGACACAGTAAGAAGGTGGTCATCTGCAAGCCAGGTGCCTTGACCTTGGCCTTCTCAGCTTCCAGAACTGGGGAAAAGACATGTCTGTGGTTTAAGCCACCCAGTCTGTGGTGTGTCATTACAGCAGCCTCAGCTAAGACAGAGCTTCTTTGAAATGATGACTTTGAGGACAGACCTGGAGAAAGTGAAGAGGGGAGCATGTGAACGTGTGAAGGAAGAACATTCTAGACAAAGGGGCAAAGACCAAGGCCCTGAGGTGGGTGGGTGTGTGGCGTGTTGGAGGAGTGAGGGGCAGTGTGGCCGGGTCAGAGTGAGGGAGGCAGAAGCCATAGGAGGTGGGGTGAGCAGCAACAGGCCTGGTCAGGCAGAGCCTCATCAGTTGTACACAGTGGAGATTTGGGCTTTACCTCTGAGAAAATGGCAACCATTCTCAGAGTTGCAGAAATGTAGCATAATCACACTGAAGCTTTAGCAGAATCCGGTAGCCACTGGGTGGAGCCTAGGCTGTAGGGTCAAGTATAGAAAGCGGAGGCAAGGTGGGTGACTGCTGGGAGCATGTAGGTGAGAGGTGCTGGTGGCTGGTGCCAGGCTGGGAGTAGTGGGAGGTGGTCAGATTCTGAATCTGGATGGAAAGTGGATCTGGCTGTGTTTGCCAGCAGACAGGCTGAGGGTTCTCAGGCAGTGATGCTGCCCATGGCCAGGTGGCCTGCAGGCCTGTGGTTCCAGTGGTCAGTCCACTCGGGAGCCCCCAACTGCCTATGGAGAGAGCTGGCAGGAGCTGGCAAGTGTGAGACCCAGGCCGTCAGAGCTGGACTCACTCCTGGCCTTGCTGTGTGAGCTGGTGAGGCAGCCCCGTGGAAAGGTGGCTGAAGTTTGGGGAGCACACAGTGGGGGTGGGGAGTGGCAGGAAGTCAGGGATGATGAGAACAGAGTCCAGAGTTGGACCCGCCTCAGCAGGGCCCCTTCTCCTGTGGGCTGGTGGGACTGAGACACGCTCCCCTGGCCCTGGCCTGCCCATGAGTGCTGTGCTGAGTAGGGCTGGCAAAACACAGGGGCTGTGTTTCTAAACTGTACCTCCTGCCTCTCACTCTCAAAGTCTCCTCTCCCCGGGCTGGTCTGCACTGAGGAGAGCCCATCACGGGGCCCAAGGGAAGCCACTGCAAGAGGCTCGGGAAGCAACTTCTCTGGGGCCCTTGCTTTAGAGCAGCAGTCAGCAAACAGATACAATGCTCCCATTCCATGGAGGCATTAGGTGATGTCTGGAGACATTTTTGTGTCTCTCAACTGGGGCAGTGCTACTGACAGCTAGTAGAGGCCAGGGGTGCTGCTAAACCTGCATGACACAGAACAGCCCCCAAACCAGGAATCACCTGAATGATCCGTCCCAACGTGTTGGCAGTGCCAAGACTGAGAAAATCTGGTTTAGAGACACCTTAATTCACCAACCTTCCCAAGACTGGCAGGTTGCAAAAAATGGGCACAAATTCCCCCCGACCCCAGTATGTACACCCTTTACCCCAGTAAGAGGTGAAGTGGATTCCTCTGCCTCTTGGGACTTGCACTGACCAATTGAATGCAGAGGAAGTGATGTCATGGAGCTTCTGAGCCCAGGCCTCAAGAGGTCCTGCAGCTTCCACTGTTGTTCCCTTGGAACCCCTGGCAGCAATGAGGAACAGTCATGGGCGAGCTGCCAGATGAGTGCAGCTGCATGAGTGACTCCAGACAAGACCAGCAGAAGACCCGCCCAGAAGAGCCCAGCCCAAACTGCTGACCCACAGAAGAATGAGGAAATAGAATGGTGGTTGTTTGAAGCTACTAAATGTTGGGGCTCTTTGTTTTGCACTGACTACACTGAGAGCAGGTGCATTTTAAAGGAGACGTCTGAGGACCTGTGGAGGCTGAAGTGACTCCATCTTGGATGCTAATGTGTCATGCTGACTTCTGATTAACCCCAGCTCAGGAAAGCCTCTAAGATCTCTACTTTCATGTACTTGCTGTAAATCCTGCCCTTAGATCAAAACAACCTTGATGTTACCATAAACACACGCTTACTATAAATCCTGCCCTTAGGCAAATTCCCTACGGTATATGAGCCCTGGGTCTGCGGGTAGCAGTGTGGGTGTCCACCATCGCGCCTTGCAGCCGCCCAAGACATAGGTTGTTCGTGAGTCCCTATTAAATGTTTCTTTCTGAGAACCTGGGTTTCTCGGCCTCTTTCTTTGGCCTCTCAGCTTCCTCAGGCTTTGAGGCTAGGTTTGCACAGACCTACTCACTATAGAACAGGACCATATGTTTTAACCCAAAGGATTAGTGGGCTCGCCTCAGTCAAAGGAAGGCCGTTGAAGTGGATTTTGCAGCAGCAGCAGCAGCAGCAGAATCCTTCCTGTTGATCAAATCATTCTAGGTGAATAACTGCCAGTGCAGTCTGGATCCAGTGTGCAGACAGAACAGGCAATGATCCAGGCCTATTGGCCACAGGTCGGGTGAGAGGAGCAGCTGGGATAAGAGAGAGCAGATTGGTGGCCAGCCGCTGGGCAGAGGGCGGGGCTCCAAAGTGAGATAGCGTGGGCAGGGCTGCCAGCTCCACCGCCGGCAGCCACCTAACCTTGAGCAGGTCACTCTTCCTCTCTGGACTTCTGCTTCTCCTCTGGAAAGGGATGATAATACCTCTCTCAGGTTTATTGGGAGGATTAGAGCAGATTAGATGAGACTATGTATATGAAGGACTTAGCACTGGTCCTGGCACTGAGAAGGTACAATAATGGCTTGTTGATTGATTAAACAGACTCACTGTTTGGACTAGGGTTTGGCTGATGGTAAAGGGTATAAAAGGATCTTTCAGGCTGTGTGTCCTCTTAAATGCAAAGGGTCTTTCAAAAGAGAAAAAAAAAAAAGAAGAGAAAAGAAAAAAAAAAAATGATTGGGAGCTGTAGGAACTAGGTTATTGCTAGATACTTCCAGAATGAATGTCCCTAGATGGAAAGGAAACGTGGGTTTAAATCAGTTTGGCATTGATAGCAGGAGACAGGAAAACAGTTGGTCTTAATATTATTCCTGTGTGAGCCAGCATGTGGTGTGGGTTTTAATTTAAAGCAGGCATTTAGTGAGTTGATAAACAGGAGTGTGCACCTCCTGCCCTCCCACGCCCTGAGCCCCAGAAGAACAATTATCCTGGAGAGAAGATGAAAGGAACATATGGAAATGAATTCTAATAATATGGAGCAGGCATGCAGCACCTGCTTTCTCACGCGGGCTTTGAGGGGGCTTGAGTTGATATTGTGTACACACCAGCAGGTAGCAGAGGTCAGCCGAGGCCTCCCTGGCTGGCTCACTCCGCTGGTGCAGTTCTGTGCCGTGGGATGGAGACAGGGCTGAGAACTTTTGGGTCCTCTGTTAATGGCATGGTCTGAGGCATGCCTCCACTGGCGCCGTCTCCACGGTGTTGCGCATGTTCAGATAAGCCAGGCTGATTGTTTTGTTTCACTGTTTGTTTGTTTGTTTTTGTCTTCCCCCAAATGCTGACACAGAATGGGTACATAGGAGGCCAGCCTCTGTCTAAGGTCACCAGACTCAATTTGGAGATAGTAGTTTGGATTCTCAGTTACAGTTCTGGCATCCACTTCAAACCAATCAGGCAAAAGGGGAGATTCACTGAGCTGTGGGATTCACCTACAGAACGAGCAGGGGCAATGGGCTCCATCAGCCGCTGTCACCAGCGTGGCTCTCAGGGGCTTTCACCCATGTCAGTGTCACTCTCTGAGACTGAGCACCGGACTGCTCATAATTCCCAATCATAGATTTCTGGTTTTGCCAACAAGGGGAAAAGACCCTCTTTCCTTAGTTCCCAATTGAAAAATCCCTGGGGAGGGCTCTGCGGGCCCAGCTTGAGTCACATCTCCCACCCCAGTGCCGTGGCCGGCCATGGGTGCACTGGTTCACTGTCTCCTCTGTAACCTCACTGGTGGGTGGATGAAGGGAAGGGACAGCTCCCAAAAGAAGTGAGAGTGCTCTCGCCACAAAGGTGAAAAGTAGTGGGCAGGTAACACTGCTGTTACCCTGTGGGGCCATGGAAGTCATAATGGGGATTTCTTGAGTTATTTCTACTCTTTCTTAAAGCCCAACATGAACTCAAACTCCATCCATGAGTCGGTTATCCATGCCGACCGAAATGTAGCTCACTACACTGGCCCCGTCATATCCTCACCTCCTCCTGCTGCTCTGAAGTCCATCTCAGTAGTTTTACGTCTTTAATGATTCAACTTGGGGGACAAATTAATTTTTACAGAATGAATGAGGTTGATTTTTTTATTTCAGAGTTGTTAAAGACAAATATTCTATTTCTGAGGACAAACTTGGGGCAGACTATTCTCCTCTAAGGGCCTCTTTACACAGAGAACACATGCTTACCTGACACGAGGAACAAAGAACAAGCCGTATTATTGTATCACTTAGCACCAGGTTCAGCTGCATATAACATTGAATAATAATGTCTTAAACGCACTGGGGTTGTGTCTTACTCAGAAGTTTGGAAGCATATGCTGGGGGATGATGCTCCATAAGTCTCCCACGTTTTCACTTGTCTTATAAGCAGAACCATGGGTGGCTTTTGTTCCAGGTCATCTTTGGAAAGATATTTTATAGGCTCAGAATGTATAGATAGTGTCATTCTCTGTGTCAAAGGGTGGATTTGCTTGCTGTCCAGTATGATAAAGATAATGTCTTGCTCAGGGCAAGGCTGGGGAAGGTTCATTACCAGCCCTGTTATAAAGGATTGGGACTTCCCAAGCTTGGGTTCCTCAGCTGTGACCTAAACCTCCTGCATTTGCAGCATCTACCTGGACTGCTTTGCATTGCCCCAAGGGACCTGGGGACAAGAGGAACTAGTGCAAACTGACATGAACATGAACTTCATGCCGCTTGCTGTATCGTGAGTGATAAAGTCTGTTGTCTCTGACCAGGAGTCTTATGTCTTCTGCTAGTATGCATGACACTCTGGCTGGTTAACTTGTTAACTTGCAAGTAGGGTAAAATTTCAGACCTTTCACAGTTCTTGACCCTATACAGTAAAGGGCTGAAATGCTGACTCTACAAAGTAATCTAGGCCAGGCTTCTTGTGCTTTACCACTCTCAAGATTAGTTCATGGTCCAAGATGGCTGCTGGAGCTCCAGTCAGCACATCCATCTGTATTCCCAACAGCAGGAAAGAGGAAAGAGGAAGGACAAAGGCAACATCTCCCAGACCTCCTGGATTTCCACACAATACTCCATATGCATCTCACTGGCCATCACTTTATTATTTGGCCTTGCCTAGCTTGGAAATGTAGACTTTTTATTTTTATTTTATTTTTTTGAAGTCTCACTCTGTCGCCCAGGCTGGAGTGCAGTGGAGTTATCTTGGCTCACTGCAACCTCCATTTCCCAGTTCAAGCTATTCTCCTGCCTCAGTCTCTGGAATAGCTGGGATTACAGGTATGTGCCACCACACCCAGCTCATTTTTTTGTATTTTTGGTAGAGACAGGGTTTCACCATGCTGCCCAGGCTGGTCTCGAAGGCTTGACCTGAAGTAATCCACCCACCTTGGCCTCCCAAACTGCTAGGATTACAGATGTGAGCCATCACGCCCAGCCAGGACAATGTAGTCTTTAGGCACAGTGCAATGCTGTCCCAGGCAGGGCTTTGTTACTACTGAAGAAGGGAGAAGGAACCTGATGGGTGGCAACTAGCAATCTCTGTCCCAGTCCCCACCTCCTGCTGTTGTTCCTAGTCTGGTGGTAGAGACAGGAAAGAGTTCCTCATCTGAGCACAGCGCCTGCTGAGGATGAAGAAGGGGAGAGGAGGCCCCATGGTAAACAAGTTTAGGGAAGGGTGCACTAGTTGCCTTACCCACCCTCAGCCAAATAAAACACCCTCTGTTCCATCCCAGGGGCTCAAAAGCTACACGGATGGATGGGCATGTGGGTCATGAATCACAAAGCATGGGGAAAAGTAGTGATCAGAGCTAGGTTGAGGTCAGCCAGCCTAGGGAGTTGAAGGAGCACTGACAAGGGATGGCTACATTAACTGGGGATTAGGGAAGGTTTCCTGGAGGAGACGATGCTTGACTTGAGTCTGAAAGGATGAGTACAAGTTCACTGACTCATGGGTTTGGAGCAGGGCTGCCAGATAAAATACAGAATGCTCAGTTAAATTTCTTTTTCTTTTCTTTTCTTTTTGTTTTTTGAGATGTAACCTACTCTGTTGCCCAGGCTGGAGTGCAGTGGTGCGATCTCAGCTCACTGCAGCCCCTGCCTCCGGGGTTCAAGCAATGCTCCTGGCCCAGTCTCCCGAAGAGCTTGTACTACAGGCGCATGCCACCATGCCTGGCTAATATTTGTATTTTTGGTAGACACGGGGTTTCACCATGTGGCCCAGGCTAGTCTTGAACTCCTGACCTCAAGTGATCCACCTGCCTTGGCCTCCCAAAGTGTTGGGATTATGGGTGTGAGCCACCGCACCCGGTCTGAATTTCAATTTTAAGTA
The DNA here is from genome assembly GCF_002776525.5 of Piliocolobus tephrosceles. Lineage (NCBI taxonomy): Eukaryota > Metazoa > Chordata > Mammalia > Primates > Cercopithecidae > Piliocolobus > Piliocolobus tephrosceles. Next base: position 143,231,409 of record NC_045439.1, on the reverse strand, counting down.
AACTAGGTATAATTTTAGTGTAAGTATAGCTCATGTAGTATTTGGAGCATACTTACACTAAGAAACTATTTGTGGCTTATCTGAAATTCAAATTCACCTAGTCTCCTGTATTTTTATTTGCTAAATCTGGTAACTTTATATGGGGGTGAGGGCATTCCAGGCACGAGAAACTCACTAGAGAAGTCCAGGGGAGGGGGAGCTGAATGTAGGTTGGCAAGCTGGAGTGAGTGAGGAGGGTTGTTCCGAAGGGGTGTGGGGGTGATGCTGGGAAAGGAGGAAGGGCAAGGCATTGTTCGCTTAATACCGATTAGGAGTATCTATTATCCAACAGTTATTGGAGCAATTACCATGTGCCGGGAGCTCTGTCAAGCACTTCGGTATTGACTCACTTAATTCTCACTCCATCACTAGGAGGGAGGTGCTTGTATTATTCCCATTTCACTGATGAGGAAATCTAAAAGTTAAGAAACAGCCAGACAGTGGTGGAGTCGGATGCAAACCCTGGTGTAGGCCAGGCTGTACCTTATTGGAATTTTTCATGGGCCTTCCTGGGCCTTATCTCATTCTCTCCATCTTCCTATGATGATGGTGACAGTGGGCAGGGCCAACAATCACGGAGTTACCCTAAACAGAGAGTGGGCAGAGGCCCAGGCAGGTTCCTTAAAAGCAGGGACCCCCCACTCTCAGAGGACAGCTAGTCCAGAGGTGTCCACACCCTGCACCCAGATGTCCTTATGGGAGCTGAGGTGTCCCTCTCTGAGGGAGCCTTGCAAGCGGAGACTGAAAATGCACAGGACTCCAGCTGGAGTACCTCTGCTTTTATGCACGATTTGTACTGGGCATCTGTGAGATGCTGCACTTGAATAAACCGCTTGGTACCTTTCAAAGTAAGCATCTTGCTGGTGACCCAACTCCCTCCTTTTCCAGAAGAGAAAGCTGAGCTCTAGGAGGGGTTGAGTAGGGGTGATATGCTTGCTAGGGCAGTGGGGTCTCCAGTTCTCAGTTTTGTGAAGCCTGAGGACCACTTCCCACTCCCACATTCTCTGCTCCCCGGGACTCCACGGCACCTGCGTCTAAGGAAGCAGTGGGCTGGCCTGGCATGTCCATCAGACAAAGGCACTTGGCTCAACTGCTGAGAAGCATCAAGGGCTCCCCAAGGGCCTGCCCAGCATACCCGGCAGGGAGAGCAGGCCCTGAGCCTCAGCCTGCCTGCAAGGCAGGTGCTCAGAGCTCCACACTGGGGACCTGTTCTGCTGGGCTGTCTGAACCCTCCTGGGCAATGGTGTTCGGGGTCTGGATTTTGGGCCGGGCTATGACTGGTGGGTCCCAGGGGTTTGCAGAGCAGTTTACAGCACGTGGCTGGGGTGGTCATGCCAGGGGCCTGGGGGCCAAGAGAGTCCCCATGGATACCTGCCCCATGCCATCCCTCAATCCACACCTTCCCCCCCACCCCCACCCGCTGCTGCCTGGGGTGGTGGCTTGGCTGGGCAGCCTATTGTTGCCCACGAAATGTTTAGGAATCAGCCATTTAATGAGAACAAAAGGAATTAATTGGTGGTTTAGGCCTAATGAGACCGCTGTGCAAATTAACAGTCCTCATCAGCAGAAACAAACAGAGCCCTTAAATGAATTGCCCAGCAGCATTAAACTGAATAAGCTTTTGCCGGGATGATAAATAGCAGGTCAGGGGAGACCATCTGGCCCCTTCCCCGCAGCTTCCTTCCAGAGAGGAGGGAGAAAGGGAGAGAGGGAGGGAGGGGCCCAACTGGGGCCAGTCAAGCGCACACTCACACTCAATCTGTCACACTCACACTCGTGCACTCACACACTTTCACACGGTCCGTCTGCACATGCACAGCCCATGTATCCATTCACGCAGTCACCGACACATTCACACACATTTATTCACACATAGCCACCCACAAACACATATTACCACTCACACGTTTATATTTGCACGAATATTCACACACATACACCCACACGCACACACACACTAGCTGATAGCCCATGTAGGCAGAAGGCGCAGTAGCCAAGTGCTGCATTGGTTTCTAAGGCCAGGTGTTGTGCCAGGGGTTTTCTGCCCGATCCCCTCCTCCTCACAGCCTCCTACCCTGGCCTCCTGTGCTCCCGCCACCCCTGCCCTGTGTGAGCAGGGTGCAGTAGCAAATCAGAGGAGGTCACAAGGCCGTCCAGGTGACTCTCAACCTAACTGACATCCCCTCCTGCAGGAGCAGCTCCTTGAATAAGGCACGTTGGGTGGCCACAGTCTCCTGCACTGGCCATCCCAGCTCCTCATGCACAGGCAGTAGGAGGCACCTGGCTAACACACGGTGTGGATTAGGGGACAGAAACCTCCAACGGCCCCTCAGTGCCTATGCAGTACAGAGTGAGCACGTGATATCTTTTACATAAGATAATTAATTTATTCATTCACTCATTATTCATTTAACAAGTATTTTGGAGTGTCTGGCCCTGTGCTAGGTGTTATGTAACATAGTAATGATTTAAATTGGCCAAGGTTCTCAAGGGACTTACATGGGTTGAGAGATGAGACAAGAAAACTTATGTTAAGTGCCATGAAGAAACTGGTCAGTTTCTGTGATAAAAGAGACAGTGGAAGGACCTACTGTAGGAAGGTGGTCAGGGAAGGCCTCCCTGTGCAGGTGATGTCTAAATGACTCCTGAAGGTTGAGGAATCTGCCATGCAAACACAGGGTGGAAGGACATTTCTGGAGCAGAGCACAGCATGTACCAGGGCCCAGAGGTTCATGCGTGGTCTTAGCAAGGAGAAGGAGGGAGAGTGGGGCAAGGTGAGCTTGGCAAGTTTAGCAGGACCCCAGCATGCAGGCATGGGGAGTTTGAATGAACGAATGAACATCAGTTGTTAGAGTTTAAAGCACAGGCAAACACAGAAAACCACAAGGAATCTCAACTCCAAATTTAGAGATTTTCAACCAACTAATGGTCACTGAGTAGCTCCTGGGTGTAGCTCTGAGCCAAATGCTATGGGAAACAGAACGATGTGCGTGTGGCCCCTGGCCTCATACTGGTGACAGCCTGCTTTGGCTTGGATGGCCTCTCCACACCCAGCACCTAGTGGGTGTGACCTGGATCTAGCCTAGCAGGGAACTGCAGAGATAAGCTGAGGCTCCTGGGGTCTCCTTACCACTGACAATCTCAGACATTCAGGAGGAGGTAACAGGAGGCTTGGCATGGTCGGGAAACTTCCCAGGGAGGACGGAACATTGACTGAACTGGGCAAATGGGTAACCATTTTGGGTACTACTGCTTTTCTGCCAGGCACTGTGCATACCTACAGCCTTCTCTACCTGCCTGTAAAGGTCAGAGCACTAGCCCATTTCATAGCAGAGGAAACTGAGGTGCAGACAGGGAATTAGAACCAGAGCATAATGGAAGCGGGATTTGGCCTTAGATCTGCCTGGCTTTTTCTCTCCTCACTGAGAGACCTTGATACTGAGTGCCTGGGTCATGGGCTCTGGGCCTTTTGCCTTCACGGGCCCCTTCCTCCATATATGTATATCTGCACTGGTATAAAGATAAACCTAATCCAAGCTAAGTTATATTCATTATCTTCTGATTTTAGAGCAATTAAAACATTTTCACAGACCCCTGAATGCGTGGTGGCCCTGGGCACTGTGCTGACTGTGCCTAAAGAATAAATCAGCCCTCCTGGGGAGCATTCCCTGCTTCCCCTCCAGAAGTACCTTGTCACTCCTCCAGATCCTGCAATGACCTCCCAAAATTCCAGGAGCTCATCCTCCCTCACCAAACTCCCAGACTGAGCCCGGCACTGGGAGACATGCCACTGGGGAGGCTTTAGCTCACCCAGCTCTAAAGTTGAGCCGCTGAGGGCAGCTGGACACATAAATTGGCTGCCTGGGAATGTGTGTCTGTGCTGACGCAGGGACAAGAGTTTGCTTGTCTTTTTTCCTGGAACCAGAGCTTAAATTCATTGGCGTGATAAATGGTTTGGCCTCCACTATTAAGGCTACCTCCATAACTCAGAGCACCAAAGAGGCCCCAGAAACATCAGTCTCGTTTTTGTCGTTTGTCCTGAGGCAGGCGAGGGCCACACTTAAAGGATGGAGAAAAAACTGGTCCAGCCCTCCTGCTTGGCCCTGGGGGGGCGTGGGGTGAGGCTGAGAATGCTGGAATTCCATGTTAATGTGCCCCAGTGGCCAACCCCTGACCATTATCAGCATAAGGCCCCACTTCCTGCTGCTTCCAAAGAGCTCTGGAGACCACATCTCTGTTGGGGTGCCTCCCTATCTCAAAGACCTTTGGTGCCACCCCTTCGCCTGCAGAAGGAAAGCCACATGCCCCAGCTTCATTATCCAGAACTTTCCAGGATCAGGGCTCAGTTTACTTCTTTATAACATTTTCCCATGAACCTTTTTTCCCACCCTTAAAAACCTGTTCGGTATCTCCAGGTCCTTGTTGGTCCTGGCTGTCTTCCCCTCCTGGAATGTACTTTCTCCTCTAGGGAGCCCTCTAAGAAGTTCCATTTGTTAGAATTAGTTTTCCCTTCTTTTTATCGTCACAGACTGTGTTTGGATCGCGCATCGTTGCCTATGTGTGCCTCTGTCTCCTCCTACTGTGAGAACCCTTCAAAGATGGGGACCTGATTTGATTCATCCTTGTTGCTCATACAGGCTTAACATGGTGCTCTGCACACATAGGAATGCCTCCTAAGTGTGAATGAAGTGATTTGAATTTTCAATGGGGAATTACCTTGGTCCAATTAGATAGTCTGGGGGGTACACAGCTCTATTTTAATCAGAGAGCTTTGCTTAGAGGCAGACCTAGTTTCCCCATTTTTTAACTAGAAGAAGCCTTGACCTTGACTCATGTGCCCCTTTGGCCTGGAAGAAACTCAGGACACCAGGTTTGGCAAATGCATTGGTCCAGGAATCCATAAATATTGATTCATTGTTTGCAGAGTAATTTAAATGTCAGTTATAAGCCCAGGGCAGTTAAAGATCTGTATCAACAATAAAACTGGATACAAGCCACCAAGCCCTGGGGAAACAGCTTTGGGTTAAGATGGAAATGGAATATGCAGGCCTTGGGGAGAGAGGGCATTAGAGGGGGAGACAGATCAATGGCTCTGGGAGACTTGGCTGCCAGAGGTACTTGGGCTGGGAGATGCTTGCTCATTACCATGTCTGTCGTTTGTGGATGGAGGCTGCCCCCCATTCATCCATCATCCATCCATCCATCCTTCCACCCACTGTGGAATTTCATTCCTCAGCTATTCAGAGAGCAACAGACAGATACACATTCACACTCGGAGACATGCACACCAGAGTAAAGATAAGCACTTCCGTAGACACAGAGAAACAGTGATAAAGAGACATAGGGAGAGACGGAGATGGAGATGCTGACACCCTCAGAGAAGGAAATGTATAGAGAAAGAGAGGCAGGTGAAGGGAAAACAGATAAACCCCACAGCAGGAGGGCACCGGCAGAGCTTGGGCACAGTTGTGCATCGAAAGGCAGTGGACCAGGCTCTGGTCTGGAACAGGGACCCTATCTAGTTCTATCTCCAAGGGGTAGTGTTGCTCAGTGGTTAAGATTCAGAGCTTAGAAATTAGATGGAGTTCAAGTCGCAGCCTCCCACATTTTAAAGGTTTGTGGTATTGGACTACTAACTCAGTTTCTTCATCTTTAAAATGCATATCTCGTGTAATAGATAAGGATCCTTACCTCATAGTTTTGGAAAGGTTATGTGAAGTGATGAATATTAAATGCTTAGTGCACTATCAGCCCTCTATAAATGCAAGGTCTTGTCACTGTAGGTTGCAGACTTTCCCTAAACCACTGTGTGAACTTGAGGAGATGGACTCCTCTCTCTGTGCCTTGGTTTCTCCATCTGTGAAATGAGGAGGGATAGCTTTGAGAATTCCCAAGTCCCAATCTTCCCTCACTGCCCTCCCACCTCCATGCCACCTTTTGTCTGTGATTCTTTGTGGCTGCCCTGAGTAAAAGGCTTCCTTCTCTGGCAGAAGGTGCCCTCTCTGTCTTTGATTTCATTTAGCCGCAGTCAGACCCAACAAATGAATTGCTTCCCTCCTCTCAGCTGACACCAGGAAACAGCCAGCCTGACAGCTCTCCAGGAGGGATCGATTGGAGGATGTCTGATTTCAAAATGAACCAGAAGACAGCTTTGGGATGTTGAACCAGACCTGCCATTGTTCCGGGTCAGGGCTACTGGGCAGGAGCTGCTGTCTCACCCTGTGATCCTGCTGGGGCTGTCAGGGATGGCAGAGCACAGGCTGATCTGTGTGCTGTGTGGGCTCCCCGCCGTCCACGGGAGGCCCCTGGGGTCCATGAGTCCAGTCTCTCATCCAGGAAGTACCCACCACCCTCCTTTTCCTAGGCTTCATGATAAATATCTGCTGGCCTCAGAGGCTCAGCCTGATCACCCCAGTACCTGGGAGCTCACTAGCTCTCCACTTTTGAATGCTTCTTAGTGTTAGAGAGCTGTTTAGCCTGTTGACGCAGAGACCCTGTGACAATGATGAGAATGAGAATCATCCCTTACTTCTGTACAAGATGTGTTAAGAAGGCGATGCCGCTGGAAAGAAGATCTTAAGTTCTCTGTTGTTAAGAGGCAGGTAAGTAGAAGGAAAAAAAAAAAAAAAAAAAAAACCCAGGAGTACCATCACTGTCTCTGTGGAGCTTTCTCTGCTCAGTGCCATTGCCACACACCGTCCCTGCCCTGTCAGAGCACTCATGTGTGCTACAGGGACATGGTCACTTAGTAGGCCCGTTTTCCTAACCAGGCGGTGAGCTGTGGAGGTGGGAAAGGTGTCCCACTCCACTGTTTCTGCAGGTGGCTAATAAATAATCGCCTAATGAATATATACTACATTCTGTAATTTTAGCACATGTGAACCTCCATTGATTTTTATAATTTAAGATTTTATCGCAGTTATATATACATACATAAAATAAAATATACTGTGTGTTTATCTATATATGTGCACATTGTCTACAAAGCTCACTGATATTACCATACTTCCAGGGGAAGAAAGCAGTTCCCTGCCACCTCTTCCCCAGCCTCCAGTCCTGCTTCCTCTAGGCAATCATTTTCACTACTTTTTTTCTGTAATTTTCGGTTCTATATATATATATTTTTATTTTACTTTAAGTTCTGAGATACATGGGCGAAACATGCACATCTGTATTTTGATTAATACAATTTTGCCTCTGTTTTCTGACTTCTTTTCAATTTTATATATCATCTATTGGCTTCACATATTAGAATTTAGCTTATACACACACACACGCTCTCTCTCTCTCTCTTCTCCCCTACCCTCCCAATATAGTTCTACCACAAGCTTTGGTAACATCAATATTTGGTGTTTATGCCATGATAACAATTTGAATATGGTTTGCAGCTGAGTCACGTGATGTATTATAATTATATTTCCTTTCTTTTACAATTTCAATTTTTCCTGCAACTAATAATTGCCTTTTATCAGGAATTTCTCTCTACATTATTCAGAGGAATTGTCAAGTTCTTCTAAACATGACTAAAGGCTGGGCGCGGTGGCTCACTCCTGTAATCCCAGTCTTTGGGAGGCCGAGGTGGGTGGATCACGAGGTCGGGAGATCGAGACCATCTTGCCTAACAAGGTGAAAACCCGCCTCTACTAAAAATACAAAAAATTAGTGAGCTGAGATTGCGCCACTGCACTCCACCCTGGGCGACAGAGTGAGACTATTATATATATATATATATTTTTTTTTCATCTATTCAGAGACATTATATACATATATAATGTCTTTATATATATATAAAGACATTAGATAGTGGGTCAGTCTTGTTTTTTCTACGAAGACATCCCTTCTAGAGCTCTTGATCTTCTGCTCCAATCTGGACTGGTGCTCTTCGAGTCCACTGTATGCGCGGCTATCATCGTAGGTCTCCCTCCAACATTGTCCTGGCGGTTTTTGTTTGTTTATTTTGAGGGCCTCTCTCCTGCGTTTGAGTTCCCATTTCTTGGACACCATCTTTCCTCTCTCTTGGTTTACTCTATTACTATGGTTGAACACAACTTCCCACCAAATCTACATTTTCAGCTTCTCCCAGCACCGTTGCCTTCAGGAGTGCCTGGTGTTTCCAACTCCGGAGACTTTCTAGAATTTCGATGCATAAATTGGCTTGCTTCTTCTAGTTCAGCTCTTACCAGTACTTGTAGAGAGACAAAGCTGAAATGGAAGTCGTTCATCAGTTGTCCCTCTGTTTCTTATTTTCCAAACTTTTCTTAAAACCTCATTTGCCATCTTCTCTTTCATTCTCCCAATCTCTTTTTTGGAGTTTATCTTTCTTTAAACTTCCTGACTATAATTTAAGTAAAGGTTTTGAGAGAGCGCAGAGATGAGCTGGAAGTCCAATTGATTTATTTTAAGAATGTTTAATGAGTGTAATAATTGATTCTTTAGGTCATATATTTTCTCTGAATGGGGAAAATGTATCTTAGCCTTAATTTAAAACTCAGAAGCCAACAAATAGCTTTTTCTCTCCAAGTACTTTTTGGCTACATTTTCTTAGAAATCCGTACTTGGGATGGAAGAGAGTCAGGGACACAACTACTCATGGTCAACTATCAGATGAAAATAAGTGGACTAACCGTATGTTACCTATTGCCACCATGATGCTGCATTCCAAACAACCGCACTACTTCAAAGGCACATAATAACTGCCTATGGCTTGCATGAGCGGGCTCAGGTGCAGGTAGGCCAGCAGCTTTCCTGCTCTAGGCTGGGTTCTTGAACACACCTGGGGTTGACTGGCTGTCAGCTGAGCTAATGTGGCCCCACCTGGGCAGTGGGGCAAGTGGATTCTGCTCCTCATCCTCAGCAGCCTACCTTGGGCAGCTTCTCATGCTGGTTACAAAGGCACAAGTCCCTGAAGCTTGGACTGGAAAATGACTCACTGTCATGTCACTTCTGCAACATTCTATTGGCCTAATCCAGACTTAAGGGTGGGAAAGTAGTCTCCCCCCTTTTAGTGAAAGGAACCGCAAAGTCCTGGGGCAATGGCTGCGGATATGGGGTGGATGTGTGCAAACTGTTAGGGCCATTCAAGCAGTCAGTCTGCTATACTAAGATCAAGACTTCTTCAAATGCAGCCTGCCATAGCAGAGGAAAAGGTTGCCCTTAAAATCTGGCTTCTTTATTCACTTTTGCCTGTATTGTGGTACTACTGAAATAGTACAATACACGGTAAAAGCCTGTGGGGACCGTGTAAACTGACAGCTCTCACCTTCACCCTGTCTGCTGATCCTAAGCTCATAAAGGGCATTCCTTGGTATGTTAAAAAAGCCAGATGGTTGACTGGCTTACAAAAAAACCCACCCAGGTCCTCCCTGTTGGGAATCCTCTCTAGGTTGTTCTTGAAGTCTCTACTCTGTTGAGCCTTTTGTTCCCGGACCTAAACTGGGGGTCCCAGAGCTCTGCTGGGGAAGGGCAGGCAGCTTATTTGGTCATCACTTTCCTGGTAAGCAACTAGAAGAGCTTGCTTTCCCTCTCCCATTTACCTCCTTGAATTATCCTTGGGTCACTTTAACCCAAAGGAGTGACTCTAGGGGTAAGCATTTCAGGCTGGACTTGTGCAGACATTCCTGGTCCCCAAACTTCATCTCCTGTCCCACTCTCAACCAAACACTGGGCAGCTTTTCGTTTTTTCATACTTAGTATTTGTCTTTCCCAAGTGGAGCTGAGTGGTATTTGAAATGGAACCAGTGTCTTGCCTTGACTGCAACAGTGGAGTGGGGATGATATGACAGTCTCCCTCCTAGGGGTGCTCCAAGGGTTAGAGGAGCTGGTGCTCACGGCGAGCTCGTGAAAAATCCGACCATCTATTGTCTTCCTATAGCTGTCAACTGACCTGTCCCCCTGCTTCCTCGTTTTCAGAGGAGGCTGGCTCACATCAGTTCCTCTTTTGTCCCTGGTGTCTGGCTCAGGGTGTCCCACCCTGCCTCTGCTCCTCAGGGCTGACTCCAGCCTGACACACCTGTCCAGTGTCTTGGCTGCCTCCAACCCTCTCCCTCCCATCTGTGAGGTCACCCCAACACCTAGGAGGGGAAGTGCCCTGCTCATTCCCAGAGGAGCTCCTGTGAGCATAGCCCTGAGCAGGGCTCAGGGAACGGAAGGAAGCTGACTGCTTCCTGGAAAGGAAGGGGCTGACTGCCTGCTGAGAATTCTATTTCAGGGTCGCCCCTGGGGCTGGTCCTTGGAAAGTTTGCTCTCCCTGAATCTCCTCCCAATTCAGGGAAGGAAGACTTGGAAGTTTTGCTTCTCTCAGACAAGTACATTTGTTAAGAAAGATATGGGTGAGGAAAGGGTCATTGTTGTTTGAAAACAGAAATAAGTGAGGCATCCTCTCAGCAGCTATATCTGTGCCAGACCTAGAAGGGGAAATGCCACTCTGGAAAATGCAGAACCCTGCTGGTCTGTGCTGTGGCTCTGGGGTAGCGAGGACTCCTCCCTAGGGAGTACCTCCTCCCTAGCAAGCACCGCCACCCTGGTGAGCACCCCCTCCCTGGGGACCACCTCCTCCCTGGGGAGCACCCCCTTCCTGGTGAGCACCTCCTCCCTGGGGAGCACCCCCTCCTTGGTGAGCACCTCCTCCCTGGGGACCACCTCCTCCCTGGTGAGCACCCCCTCCCTGGTGAGCACCCCCTCCCTGGGGACCAGCCCCTCCCTGGTGAGCACCCCCTGCCTGGGGACCACCCCCTCCCTGGTGAGCACCCCCTCCCTATGGACCACCTCCTCCCTGGTGAGCACCCCCTCCCTGGTGAGCACCTCCTCCCTGGGGAGCACCTCCTCCCTGGGGAGCACCTCCTCCATTGCAAACACCTCCTTCCCTGCAGGTCAGGTTCTTCCCCCATAAAATGAGAGCTAGCACCAGATCATTGCTTCTTAACCCAAAGAAGACTGCAGACCCCTAAAATGCCTGTGATCTTTACTGGGGACACAGGGTAAAGGAAAAGGAGAGGGTTTCTGGCAGGTCTGGTTGCAGGGAGCAGCCAGGAGGAACCACTTTGGGGCCAGAATGTGAGGGAGGCACAGCAGGGCAAAGGGGCCTGTGGGCAGGTGGGCAGAATAGGCCAGTGGCCCAGACACCTGCAGAGGCCATCCAGTTCTAGATTTTATGGCTTTATCTTTCAATCCATTTAATGTTTGCTTTTATTATTATCCATAACACTAATAAGAGCTATGATATATTAAACACTTAATAGGTGCCAGGCAGAATGTTAAGCATATAGTACACGCTGCCTCATTTTACTATCATGCCTTCCCTATGAAGGCATGATTCATATTTCTGTTTTATAGCTGAGTAAATAGGTTAGGTAATTTACCCAGCATCATCCCTGACTAGTAGTCCCAACAGAGCTGGGAATCAAACTCAGGACTTACCTAGGGCCAAAGTCTTTTACCTGGTGGGATTTCCATGAGTCAGGTCCTGGGCTGGGCAGCCTGGAACACAGAGATAAGGGAACACTCTCCCACAGCCGTGGGGGCTGAAACTCAAGGCCTGTTCTAAATGTCACAACAAGGTAGCAATAGAGGGCTATGGCAGTTTCAAGGGCTTGGGGACAATTCAGAGGCTTCATGGAGGACAGGGAATTTAAGAAGGGCTCTAAGGGAGAAGAATTGCAAAGGTGGAGGGGAATTGTAGGCAAAGGCACAGCTTTTGTGGAAAGCTAGGTGTGAAGGTTGCAGAGCGTGGGCGTGGTTTGACCACATGTGGTTTACTTTTTTTATATTTTTATTTTTTAATAGAGACTGGGTCTCGCCCTGTTGCCTAGGCTGGTCATGAACTTAACATGTGGTTCATGGCATATTTTGGTTGGAACATGGTGTGCAGAGGGTACCAATGGGAAACAGCCTGGAAAGTTACACTGAGGCCATAACCATGGCAACCTCAAATGCCAGGATAAGGAGCTATGCACAAGATAATGGGAAGGGGACAGGAGACTACAGAATTTACCACTTGATTCTGTGCTGTAGAAGAAGTGAAAAAACAGACACTGACAGCCCTAAACCACAGGGAGTACAAACACAGCTGAGGAAACTTTAGGGAAAACCTAAACGTATCGTGAAGTTGGGTGTGTGTGTGTGTGTGTGTGTGTGTGAATGACTCCATCTGAGAGATTTGAGCAAAGTCTATGAGATGGCTGGGAAGATAAATGACCAATTCCTTTCTAACTTCAGATTTCCTATTTGCAAAACCTCACCAACGCCTAGAAAACCTAGAAAACATTCAGCTTCTCAGCCTACACAGAGCAGCTTACAATGTTTGTTCATGAATGAAGAGTTGGGTGCCCCATGGTTCCTGAGTGGAGGGGAGACAGTTCATCTCCAAATGGCTCAGCCTTGGGCTCCACTGACCACACATTCCCTTTGTTTGTAGTAACAGCCATGCACACTGTGGATGTGCATGGTGTCACCTGCAGATGTCCCAGTTCCTGACGTCACCGTGGCTGCAGATCCAACCTCAGGCCGAGCGGTGCAACCAGGGCAGAGGGAGGAAGGGGCGCTGCGGACCTGGATGGGGCTGAGTTCCAGTCTGTTTCTGTCACCACAATCCCACTGTTGGCCTTGGACAAACCCCCATCTCTCTGCAGCAGCCCCTTCATTCCTACCTCCTTGAGGGGCCTAAACTGGATCATCAGTTCTGGAAATAGTCATTCTTGTCCCACCTTTGAAGGTGTCATTTCTCAGAACACCAGACGATTAGTCAGTGAATATTTTCTTTAAATTGACTTACTTTTAAAACGTATCGTTTATGTCAACTTACCATTTCTGTACATGATGCACCATTTACTATAAATGGGCATTAAAGTTAAAACCCATGAAAATAGTAAATGTTCACTCTTGTACCACCTAAAGTCAGGGTACATGCCCGCTGTTGCATGAGTGCACACCCCCAAGGGAAACCTGCGTCCTGGAGCCAGGCGGCTTCTCAAGCATGACTGTGTACCGGAAACACCTGGAGACCTTGCAAAAATGCAAATTCGAATTCAGTAGGTCCGGGTGGGGCCTGAGATTCTCTGTTTCTGACAAGGTCCCAGGAGATGGCTATTCTGCTGGTCCACAGACCCCAGTTAGTGTAACAAGGGCACATGGGGTGTCCAGCTCCCTATTGTCGGAGTAGGGCAAGAATGTCTACAGAAACACAGCAGCAAGTCCTCCTGAGAACATGCGACATGAAACACAAAGACCATGTCAAAAATTCAAGCAAAGGCTTCACATCAGAGGAAAACTCAGAGAGCTATTTCACCTTTTCTCCCAAATATACATTTACTTTATATTTACTTTATACACTTAGAACTTTTGGCATCTCTGTTTACTGCTTCACATACCTCCCCACCTCTTCCTTAATGCAAATACCTGAACCTGGAAAGCCACTGCTGTTGGGAGCTTCGTCAGAAATCACGCTGGCCATGCTTGCAGGCTGGGTCCGGCTCTTGCTGGGAGGTAGAGGCCAGGGCTCTGTATTCTGGCATCTTCGGGGCTTTCCCTTCTCTGACCTCCTGCCATGCTCAGACAGAACGACACGGCGTCTGCTGACTCAACATGGCTTCATGTGTTCATGTCCTGTTTTCCCCGGTGGTCACAGCTCTAGGAGGAGACAGTGCGGGGTGACTGGAAGCAGAGAGGAGTGAGATTGCCCCTCAGGGACCCACACACACTGAGGACATGGTGGGCTCTTGACAAAATGTCACGTGAGCCCAGGACTCTTAGAGAGGTTGGCTTTGTAAGTGGTATGTTATTTTTGGTGGCTTGAATGGGTCACCCTTATGCCCATTTTCTGGAGGGAAAAACTGGCTCCAGGTAATGCAAAGTCATACCCCTGTGGCGTCAGTTGCAGAGCCCAGAAGTCCTCTCTTCCAATCCAGCTTCTGACAGGTCATGAGGACAGGCCCCCCAGCCATTCCTGGCCTCCCTGGTAGAATTTAAGGCTGCCTGTATTGTGCATCTGCTGTGTCCCAGGCACTCAAGGAGGAGAGTAAAGGCAGGGGCTGAGGGGAATGAAGGGGACTTGCTGGGGAGCATGATGGTCATGTGCTGAGCAGAGGCCTGACCTGAGACCTCAGGGTGGCATTCCTTTGGGTATTACAAGGGCTGGGAAAGGCCTCACCCCTGCTTCAAGCCCAGGCCAGCAGGAAAGTGGCCGAGCCAGGCCCACATGCTGGTCTCTGCTCTCTGATGGGGGCAGTTTCCTTTGTGTTATATCATCAATTCCTCAACCTTCTGTGGCTTCTGTGATTTCCGAAGAGCTTGCCCTGATGCTGAAGGCGGCCTGGACTGGGCATCAAGAGGGTTTCAGCCTGAGAGCCAATGACTGGCTGCATGACAGCAAGAAATTGGCTTCTCTCTCTGGGCCGTGGTGATCTTCAAAGTTTCTTCCAGCACTAGAATTCTGCTCTTTCTTTGCATTGCAAATGGAATACATACTTGTGAACATTTTCAACAATATAGAAAGTAAATACAAACAATCAAAAAATGAAGTCATCATCTTCTTATTGTTGATAGAGGAAGCCATTGTGAATAGTTTCGTGTGTTTCCTTAGAAATGATTTTTTTCTGTATGCATAAACATAAATAAGCATACGTACATTTATTAATCATCTTAAAAGTATTTTTTTCACTTAAAATATGTTCCTGTGATCTTCCCGTGCCATTATATAGAAATCTACTTTATTATTTTAAAGTAATATATCTTGGACATTTTTGCATCAGTAGATCCTTTTCAATGATAAATAGCATTTTGTATCATGGATATACATAATTTGTTTGGGCCTTTACATGATTTCCATTTTTTTGCTATTATAAACAATGCTGAAATAAACATCTTTTTACATGCATTCTTACTCACATGTGAATATGTTGCTTCAACATGAATTCCTAGAAGTAGAACCACCAGATGAAAGAATATATACATTAAAATTTTGAAAGATGCTGTCAAAATCACCCTCCCAAAATACAGTTGTCTGTCCTCTCTATAGCTCAGGGAGAAGCATGTTTGCATTCACCTTGATTGAGCCTGGATTAGGTGCAGGTAATGTTCCTATCACATATGAGACAACAGAAGCTTAGAGAGAACAAATGAGTGTCTCGAGGTGCTACAGAAATGGGGGCAGAGCTAGGATCAAAACTTTGTGCCCGATACCCAAGTCTAAATGCTCTGCAGCTCTGACATGATGAGGTGTAGTAGAAAGAGCTCTGACTTTGAGGTCCAAATGCTTGAGTTTGAATTCTTGCCATGCAACTTGCCATCTCTGTGACTTTGACCAAGATACTTAATCTCCCCAGCCTCAGCTTCTTTCTCCATAAAACAGAGACAACAACACTCTCAAGGAGTGTTGTGAGTATTAATGGAAAATTTGTGTAAGGGTCTGGACCCTAGGAGATGCTCTCTAAAATCTTCTCCCTTCAGAGAAGTTGGGGACTCAGGAATTCTACTGTACTCTGGAGCTCTTCTGCCTTCACCCAGGAAGGTAACTAGAGGTTTATTGCCCAGTCATGCACAACTCAAAAAATTATTGCTGAAGATTGTCAAAAAGGCTTACAATTCAGGAGGGATTTTGTTCATTTAGAAGCAAAACAATTAGTTTTGTGGTTCAGCAAGATCTCGAAGTGTGCCTCTGAATATTGTGAAGGAGGGTTCGAAAAGACTTTCAACTGCTCCTGATACAATTATGAAAGTGATTTTGGCAGAGGCCAAGTGGAGAGTGAGTTTAAAACAGCTCTGTGGGTAAAGTTATTTCTCTGCAGGTTCACCAGAGGGTCATCCCATTATTTGCAGCATTATAGTGCTTTGGGGATGCAGGAGATTTGGAGACGTGGTAAACTGTTATAAAAAATGTCTACAATCATTCTCCTACCTGTGCCCAGTGCCTCCAACACTGACTCTAGGCTTATCCATGCAATTTGCTTTGGACAACAGAAGGGTAGAAAACGTGATATAGACTTATCAAAGGAACTTGAGTATTGGAGCTTGCCTTCTATTGCAAGCTCCAATGGTGGACCCTGTGTCCACCATTCAAATTAGCTTGAGCTAATGCGATGGAAAGACTGTATGAAGGATGACTGAGGTGCCCCAGCCAACAGGTTATCAATTACCAGACATATGTGTGAGGCCATCCTAGATCACCCAGCCCCAGCCAAACCACCAGCTGACTACAGATCAGCAGGATTTGTCCAGACCAAAATGGTCCAGGTGACCCATATAATTATAAGAATTGATAATTTAAAAAACTTTAAGCCTCTATATTTTGGTGTGGTTTGTTATATAGGCAACGCTAAATTATAAAGATATTTATTGAATAAATATCTCGATGAACCAACGAGTATCTCACATTAGGAGAATTAGCCTTACCCCAGCGCATAAAGAACGGTTCAGAACCATGGACAGAGGCACAGGCTGAGGCCGTATTTGAGTCGAGCTATGGATGTGACAGGCCCTGGGGTAACAATGAGAACAGTAGCTTGGGGGTACAGTATAAGACAGATGTGTAGAGGAAGATGCCCTTGACATGGTGCTAGTGAGTCTTGCCAGGCACCTATTAACTCAGGAAGCCCTCACTCCCAGACAAACAGGACGGCTGGCCACCCTATGAGGAAGACGAAATGCTATACTCCCTCCTGTTCCAGAGCCCGATCCCCAGCTGTTTCTTCCATATACTATGTGATGACAGGCATTGTGAAGGAGCATGCAGAAGAGTGGTTCCATGCCCACCAGACAAACCAGGATGGTCGGCTGGTCACCTGATTTCCCAAGTTTATGCAACTAGAGGGCAGTAGGTAGAGGGCATGGGGAGGCAGGGGGCTCAGTTGCTGGCTGCCTGGCCAAGATTCACTGGGAAATGATTTTGGCTCAGTTTTCTAACTGCCTCTCCTCCAATTCCTGCACACACCCTGGCTTTCCATTATTTCCCTGGAGAAAGTCAGGTTTTGTGTCAAGGGAGTCTGGAGCTCATAATTTCATAATAACAATAATGTCTTGATTTTAGACAGTATTTAGAGTTTGACAGGTCCTTTTATGCCTACGTAGTATATAACTGGGCTTGATCTTCATAACCCTTTTTGAGAAAAGCAGAGAATCCAGGTGCATTCCCATTGTCCAGGGCACCCACTAGCATCTTCTTCCTTTTTGTCTTCTAAGATAGGGAAAGGCAGCTCAAACAGCCCCCAGACCAAGAGCCTGGACCAGGGATTCTGCTGCCTGAGACTTTCTAACTAGGTAAGTTCTCTTATGGTTCAACATTCGGGAACATGAAATGGACTCTCTCACCCTTATGTTCAAAGGAGACAAGGTTTCACCATGTTGCCCAGGCTGGTCTCGAACTCCTGACCTCAAGTGATTCACCTGCCTGGACTCCAGTCGTTAGATCCCTATAAGCTCTGAATTTCCAGGAGTCTTGGAAAGCTGGGGAGACCTGGGTCTTTGTTTATCATATGGAGCCTATTTAAGGGGTCTCCTGGACCACTGCCTGCTTTCCTGGCATTTGTGCTGGTGGGGCTCCTCAAAGTGAGTGGCAGGGGTGATTATTCCTATTTGCTACACATTAAGGACAGCCTGGGTACTCAGGAAGGCACTCAGAAGGGGCTACCCAGATGATTCACAGGCTCATGTTACCTACCCATGGACAGGGCAGGGGCATCAGAGCCCCAGGGCTGATTGCATCCTAGGCCTTGGATGCCTCCAGGACTCTCTCCTCATCTCTCTTCTGCTTTTCTCTGCACACCAGGTTTGATATCTCAGGCCCCCTTTCTCCATGAGGCTGGAGTCATAGCTCCTCAGCTTCACCCCTAGAAAGGAAGGGGCTCTCTATTTCATTTTGAGAGAAATCTCAGGGAAGGCCTCTGACTAGCCTGGCTGGGGCCACATGCCTGCTCCTGTAGCCAGGCAGGTAGGGATGCTGTGGTGGGAAGCTTCATTCAGAGCCACCTGGTTGGAGTTGGAGGAGGAACAGTTCCCAGAAGGTGGGGAGTTATTGTCAGAAGGTAAGATGGAGAGCAGATAAAGCAAGTGACACTCACTACAAAATTATCATTCCCACCTTTCGGGGTGAGGAGCAAATTCAGGGACCTCAGACCTTCACCACATGGTCAGGTTTGATGACCAAGAAGATGAGATTTGAACCTGGACAATTCAACTGTGAAGCCTATGGTCTTTCCACTACCACTTCCTGACAACGTTCCATTCCCATACAGCAGTAAGAGAGTGAACAAGTGATTTCTCTGGGACCAGACATAGCACTGGGCAGCTGTGGGATAGATGTCGGGGTCTCAGGGCTATTTTTGTAAGGCAGGAGTATTCTTATGGGAGGGTCCTGGGCTGGGGATCAGGAGACCTGGTGCATTTATCTTAATTCTCCACCGCCTTCCTGTGTGACCTTGAGAAAGTCACTTTCCTTCTCTGGGTTTTAGCATTTATCTGCCAAATGGCGATGATCATCCCTGAGTCCCTCCCATAGGCATTGAGTGGAACTAATGAGATAATTCCGTGAATGAGCTTTTGAAAGCTGAAAAGCCCACACAGATGTGAGGATTATTCTTATGATCCTGGGCCCCATAGGATTAGCTTAAATTTATGGCAACAGGAGGGATGGGGGCTAACAGAAACGTCCAGATGTCTAGCAGCCTTGCTCAAATAATGCAATACAACCTGCTTTGCAGGGTGGCCTCCTGATTTATTTATTTATGTCAGGCGGCTCATGCTGGGCTTCCTGAATCTTCTTTAGACAGTCTTTCACCTCTGTCCCTGCCGCCCTGGGTCGGGGGGTCACGGGTTCCTTTTCTGACTGTGTGTAAAGCTGGCCACATGGTTCTGGTTTTCTCTTCTCTTCTTTCTCCTGCAAGCCAAGAAATGAGGACACTGAACTACTTCTTCTTGGGATGACAGAATCTTACAAGTTTATTTATTGTTTCCTGGGGGAGGAGACACAGTCTGTTGGAACTGGAAGTGATGAGAGATTGCCATCCAATTCCATAGGAGACCAATGAGAGGTTACAGGAAGGGAGGACTCTACTGGTAGACACTCCTAGAAACCCCAGGCTAACGTGAAACTCAGTAATTTTGTTTTTAAACTGCAGGGCCTCTCAGAGCCTTCCTTATGTTGCTTGTTATCAGTTAGGGGATATAGCAGCCACATTTCCCCAATTTTTTGGGCCATTTTTTTCCTCTGACAGTGTTTTTGGGACTAGTGTCCCCCTGAACACACGGAGGGACAGAGCAATTGAATGTCATGCCCTGATTTCACAGATGGGGGCAGGGAGGCCCAGCACGGAAAGTCAGGTGGAGCAGAAACCCGTTCCTTGCCCCTGCCCTGGGTCTCTTTCCGAAGCACCGCCCTGCTCACATCTGCCGCAAGACACTCTGCTTCCATGAAAGCGCGGGTTGTTTTACAATTTGGAGGTGCCATTGGGCCCCTTGGAAATAAGAGAATGTGCACTTTCTTGGCAAAATATCCAAAGTAAGGGAGAGTACGAATGCGATCAAGAATGCTGAGTGTGGGAAGACATTTGGTTTTTGTTTACATCTAGGACTAGACCAGAGGGAGTGAGGTCTATCTATCCTACGATAGAAACTGAGATGCAGCTTATGAAACAGGTTGCCAATGGCTCACTCACCTCCTTTGTGAGAGCCTGCTGTGTGCTCCAGGAGCATGGTCCATACACGTCAGGTTGAAGGACAACCCAGGAGCTGTCCAAGGTATGTGTTCTGAGACCCAGATGAGTCATACCCGGTGGCGAGGGTGCTGTGGTTTGCAGGACGAAGGGTGAATATAATTCGACTTACCATTATGAAATGCCTGCTGGTCTTCAGGGACTGTTCTAGCAGCTTTGCACATATTCACTCATCTAGTTCTCACATCAGCTCTGTCATATAGGTGCTGTCACTGTCACTGCAATGTTACAGATGAGGACAACAAAGCAAAGAAAGGTTAAAGGGCTTGTCCAAGGCCGTAGGACCCGTAAGCAGTAGAGCCAGGATGGATCTCACTTCAGCAGGCGACTGTGGAACCTGCATTTTAAGCCACAATTCTGTACCACTGCTAGGTAGTATTAGAGAGGTGTGGAAAATGCTGCTTTGATTGGCTCTGACATCCATAGAGATGATCATAAAAGCAGAATATTAGAGCTGGAAAAAGCTTCATCAGTCATTCAGTCTACTCTATTATAACTGATGTAGGAGAGGCCAGGTAGGGCAACAGACTGGCCAAGGTCAACAACGTTCAGCCATACTAGACTCAATGAAATTGAACTTCCTGACAATGATGGAAATAGCAAGTGTCTCCCTGCCCTGAGTCAAACTCCAGCCATGTTGTCTCTCCCCCTCCTTCACCTCCTGGCTCAACTTGGCCCCACTTGGCCCACCTGGCAGCCTGGACCAAGCATTGTTCATTGAGTCCCACACCCACATGGCTCCAGAGTCAAACTGCCTTTAATGCTGAAGAATGGAACTGACACCCCCAGCCACATCTCCCCCACCCATGCTTATCTGTTAATCCAACTTAAAAAAAAAAAAAAGAAAAAAAAGACAATGAAAGCGGAAATACTTTAAACCATTGTGTGTGGTGTGTGTGTGTGTGATCAAATCTCTTTCCCTGAAATATCACAAAGCATTGCCATCCCTACTCCAATACCCTCTATCCATTAATGGTCTTTCTAATTCAATAAACAGGATTTCAGGCTCTTCCTCCTCCCTCTTTCCTACCCCTACTCCAGGAGAACACAGGCTGCTTCCAGTGTAGCTCATATTAAGCTGTGCAGCTGATGGATCTTAATCTTGCCGAACACATGTTGGGGAGAATAAAACCAATTTTGTTTAGGAAACCAAGTGCCACATTCAGCTGGAAATTAGCTCTTTGGGTAATCTTATCCCTTATTTTGACCAAGCAGACCAGGAAGGATTCCTCAGGTAGCCCTGGAAAGCCTCAGACTCCTTGAGTCCAAGGAAGGAGAGAGAGAGAGCGA
Organism: Piliocolobus tephrosceles; assembly: GCF_002776525.5. NCBI lineage: Eukaryota > Metazoa > Chordata > Mammalia > Primates > Cercopithecidae > Piliocolobus > Piliocolobus tephrosceles. The sequence goes on along the minus strand of NC_045439.1, from coordinate 143,210,383 downwards.
GTCTTCACTTCATTGAGGATCCCTGCCCCAAATCCTTTTGATTCTCTCCTTTCAGTACAGAAAGCAGCTCCAATCCAGGCTGCTTATGGATCAAGGCTAATCTGGATGTAATTCCCTGGCCAGTTCGCTGCATCCTTAGCAACACATAAATACAGATTAAAGGGTTATATAAATGCAATTTTCTAATTAATCAGTGCAAATCCAGCTACTGTGGGGGACATAGGTTTCAGTTTTTATGTGAGAGGTTTTCTTCTTTGAGTTCAGTTCACAAATGCAAGTTCTGTTCCTGTGATTCCTAATGTTAATGGTCATTGGGTGATCGAGAGGTTTAGCAGTCTCCAATAATGTGCCTGTCATGGCCCCAAGTCCTTGAGTTCTCAGCAGGAGATTTTGAGCCATGGACAATGGAAAGAATCTGAGCTCAGGGCCAGTCAGGCCAGCTTTGATCCTGGATGTGTGGCCTAGAACATGTTACCTAACTTCTCTGGGCCCCAATTTCCTCATTCTTAATAAGATGACGAAACCTGCCTCCTGGGGTTACTGTGGAGATTAAATGCCATGTTTGAAAGTGCATAGCATGGCATCTGGTGCATTGGTGACTATTATTGTTGTTTGCAATTGAGGACAAAGGTTTTCGAAGGTTCAGTGCAGGAAGAGATAGTCAATAATCTCAGGCCTGAGTCTCCTGCTTTCTTCTGACTTGTGTATTAGTATTTGCCTTGTATAGAGAACAGGGTTCATGAATCCAGGAGGGGTGTGGTCTCCCCAGATTTTTCAGACCTCCTTTCCTCGTTGTCCCACCAACCTACACACACACTCTCACTCTCTTATGTTGGATATATTATCACAAAAGGGCACATTCTGTGATTTCCAAGGACCCCAATGGCACCTCCAAACTGTAAAACAAGGAGTTTGGAGTCATGGAGGCAGAGGGAGTTTCTTGGTGCAGATGTGAGCAGGGTGGTGCCCTGAAAAGAACCCTGGGGCAGGAACAAGGGAACAGGTCTGAAGGAGGATAACTCAAGTGTTGGCCATACAAAGGGTCAGGGGGAAAACACATTTTATAACAATATCCATAAGGATGACAACAACAACAATAAAATAATAATAATAATTAATAATAATAATAATAAATTGTGGTGATAGGAATAGGGATGAGGATGGGCCAGGCATGCTGTGGACTTTGTCTCACTGTATCCTTAATGACAAACCTACGATGTGGATATACCAATTCTATCCCCATTTGTAAAATAAGGAAACTAAGAATCGGAAGATTGAATGGCCTGCCTTACACTGCAGAGCTTCCCTTAGATTCACTGCCTTTTTCCTCCCCTCTTCATTCCTCTAATATCTTCCCTCTGGTGTGTGTGTATGTGTGTGTGTGTGTGTACCTCCTACTCAAGTCCCCATGTATGCTAACACACACATCCCCCCAAGCACTCATGCTGCCATATGCACACTGGCAGGAATGTCACACGTCTGCTTTGGTCCATCAATGCCCAGCATGCCCTGCCAGTGCCCGCTCACAGTAGAAAACCTTCCTGAGGATGAGCCACAGAAAGGAGACGGCCAACAGAAAAGAGAGAAAAAAAGCTAAGTTTGAGAATGTTTTCCAAGCTGGATAATTTTTGTTATTTCAGGCTTAGGTCATGTTACCACCAATGAAGTCAAGCAGGGCCAAAGGTTGGTGGGCCCTGAAGACCCACTTTATGGAGTGACTCGGCAAGCCCAGCATTTCTTGCAGACACAGGGACCCCTACACGAATCAGAAAGCTGCTTTTCTCTGAATCATTCTCCAACTTTCCCAAGGCCTGGGCTGTGACTGCTGACCTCATCTATGACCTCTTCATCTGTGCCCTTGGGCAACCCCTGGGCATCTCTGGTCCTCCTCAGTTTTCTTATCTGAAAAATAGGAAAAGAACTAAACCTTGCTTATCCATCTCGAAGGCTTGTCATGAGGTTCCAAGGAGAACATACAGGAGAAATTGCTTTCAAACTGGTGAGATGGGTAGGAGTGGTGTGGAGAGGAAAGAGGAAAGCGCTTACAGGCATGGGCAAGGACTTCATGTCTAAAACACCAAAAGCAACGGCAGCAAAAGCCAAAATTGACAAATGGGATATGATTAAACTAAAGAGCTTCTGCACAGCAAAAGAAACTACCATCAGAGTGAACAGGCAACCTACAGAACGGGAGAAAATTTTTGCAATCTACTCATCTGACAAAGGGCTAATATCCAGAATCTATAAAGAACTCAAACAAATTTACAAGAAAAAAACAAACAACCCCATCAAAAAGTGGGCAAAGGATATGAACAGACATTTCTCAAAAGAAGACATTCATACAGCCAACAGACACATGAAAAAATGCTCATCGTCACTGGCCATCAGAGAAATGCAAATCAAAACCACAATGAGATACCATGTCACACCAGTTAGAATGGCAATCATTAAAAAGTCAGGAAACAACAGGTGTTGGAGAGGATGTGGAGAAATAGGAACACTTTTACACTGTTGGTGGGATTGTAAACTAGTTCAACCATTGTGGAAAACAGTATGGTGATTCCTCAAGGATCTAGATCTAGATGTATGTACCATATGACCCAGCCATCCCACTACTGGGTATATACCCAAAGGATTATAAATCATTCTGCTATAAAGACACATGCACACGTATGTTTATTGCGGCACTATTCACAATAGCAAAGACTTGGAATCAACCCAAATGTCCATCTGTGACAGACTGGATTAAGAAAATGTGGCACATATACACCATGGAATATTATGCAGCCATAAAAAAGGATGAGTTTGTGTCCTTTGTAGGGACATGGATGCAGCTGGAAACCATCATTCTTAGCAAACTATCACAAGAACAGAAAACTGAACACCGCATGTTCTCACTCATAGGTGGGAACTAAACAATGACATCACTTGGACTCGGGAAGGGGAACATCACACATCGGGGCCTATCATGGGGAGGGGGGAGGGAGGAGGGATTGCATTGGGAGTTATACCTGATATAAATGATGAATTGATGGGTGCTGACGAGTTGATGGGTGCAGCACACCAACATGGCACAAGTATACATATGTAACAAACCTGCACGTTATGCACATGTACCCTAGAACTTAAAGTATAATAAAAAAAAAAAAAAAAAAAAAGAAAAAGAAAACGAAAGTTAGGCGAATTCAAGTTGTTTCGTTCGCGACTCTCTGTCACATTAGAAATGCTAGGGCTGGGACTGCCCAAGCAGCCTGGGAAGCTCTGAGTGCTGTCACTTTAAAAGTAAAGTGAAGTGTTCATTAGCTGGGCTATTTTTTCAGGTGTGTTCTAATTGTACTAATTAACTCTAAGGTAGATTTTAGCACTCCAGCCTCCATCGCTGCCTTCAAATGCCAAAACAAATCTTGCCATAATTACCAGCAATCCTTTTCATTACCGGCTGCCTAATTATCCTATTAATAGCACATCCTAAGAGACAGTATTTGCTTGGCAGGCAAATATTTGTTTTTAAATGAGCAAACACAAAGACAAACTGCTCTGTTTGCAGAAGGATTCCAAAATGCAAAATGGTTTATATTCGTAGAAAAAATAATAATCCAAGTAAAACCAAATGCTTAATCTATTTGAAGCATTTGAACATTAAAATATATGTGTTTTTTTTTTTTTTTTTTTTTTTTTCGCCCTGGTTTCAGTCCTTCCTTGCTGGGAGGATTGGGTGCTAAAAGGATTTTTAAGACTTTTCTGTCATAGGGACTTAGATATCTTATTGGGTTGGAGATAAAGTTGGTTAAAGAGGGAAAGATGAAGACAACTGACATGGAATAATGTTAGAGCCAGAGGATTAAGGAACCTTGAGGCCAGAGGTTTGATTCCCATACCTGGCTGATCATCAGAGTTACCTGGGAAGAGACCGGTCAAACGCATCTTCCCAGGCCTGCTGGTTTCTTTCTTCCTTTCTTCCATATAGAAGTGTATTGTTCAAATGAAAATAAATTTACCTCCTCAGCTCACCCCCATTCCATCCCCACTCCAGTCTTTTCCTGCTATTATCACATAGATGCCTATGAATATGCACAATTGCCTTTTCCTTTTTTGAAAACAAGAATGAGCCTGTAATCCCAGCTACTTGTGAGACTGAGGCCGGAGGACTGCTTGAGGCCAGGATTTCAAGACTAGCCTGGGCAACATAGCAAGACCCTGTCTCTAAAATATAAAAATTAGAAAATAAAACAAGAAAGAAATCATACTATCTGTTAGACTGAACAATTTGCAATTGCTGACATACAAGTGCTTTATAACCTACCAAATGGCGATTTCACATGGTTCAATTTAAGACACTGCTCTGTATTTGTTGCCACATTAAAAAACAAAAATCTATAGAGTGTTGTATTATGTTGGTGCTAAAGTATTTGCCATGACTTTTAATGGCAAAAACCACAATTATATTTGCCCCAACCTATTTATGAAGGCAGCACCACTCTCTACAGATGGCCCGTTCACTTCCTTCTACTTTTCAGGTTTATGAACTGCAGAGAACTGCTGCGACGCCGGCCTCTCTACCTCCCCACCTGGGTCTCCCTTCCAGTCTTGAGTTCCTGTCCCACTTGTTCTGGGTGCCCTCCCCTGACTGTACCAACCTTTACTGATATACTTGCACCTCCGAGCCTGTCATTCTCACCCCCGACAACGTTTTACCATTTAACTAGAGATTTTAAAATATTGTCAATGTTGTCCACTGTTTAACTACTCTGACCACCACTCCCACCTCAGAAACCCCTATTGGCTCCCAAAAGCCTCCTGGGTACACAGTCCTCCCCGGGTGCTGAACACTCTCCATGCATGGCCCCTCTGGCACTCCAGCTTGGCTCCTATTGTCTTGGTTGCTGCTGCTGTCTTCCCGGAATGCCTGTGACTGGCACACAGTAGGAGGTCAATTAGAGGTCCTTTTAGGAGCTGAGTACACCCTCCACTCATATCAGGCTCTTTACAAAGATCTGTGATTGTTGTCCCAGGGTCCTTATCGGTCTCAGTTTCCTCATCTGTCAAGTGCATTGGCTTCGCTACACTGCTGTAGGGTTAAATAAAATCTCTATAGTACCTATTGAACACCTGCCACTTAGCAGGGATTAATTAAATGGTTGTTGTTATTACTATTAGAGCTGATTTTAATGGTGTAATTTGGCTGTTGGTTTGAGAGAAATATTCTTTTTGTTGTTGTTGTTGTTGTTGTTTTGAGACGGAGTCTCACTCTATCACCAGGCTGGAGTGCAGTGGCGCGACGGGTCACTGCAACCTCTGCCTCCCGGGTTCAAGTGATTCTCCTGCCTCAGCCTCCCGAGCAGCTGGGACTACAGGCACGTGCCGCCACACCAGGCTAATTTTTGTATTTGTAGTAGAGACGGAGTTTCACCATGTTGGCGAAGAGGGTCTCAATCTCTTGACTTTGTGATCTACCTGCCTCGGCCTCCCAAAATGCTGGGATAACAGGCGTGAGCCACAGTGCCTGGCCGAGAGAGATATTCTTTGCCATGTTAGAAAAATATTTTTATACATATATTTTTTTCTTAATTTTCTGAGATTTGAATTCAGAATATGTTTAAATTCATTGAATAATTGTTATCAAACTTAAGTTAATTAAAATATTTTAGGCCAAGGTGGGCAGATCACTTGAGCCCAGGAGTTTCAGACCAGCCTGGGCAATATAGTGAGACTTTATCTCTACAAAACATAAAAATAAAAATTGACATTGAAATGCCGTATTACATCATTGGACTGTCTCATAGTAAATGATTCTTATGTTCCTGAGGTCAATCCTAATAAACCAGTGGATTGTTCTCTTGCCAGATTGCTGAATGCGGTAGTTTATATCATACCATGAAGTTTTACATTTATATTTACTTTTAAAATCTGTTCATCTTATCAGAATTCAACAATCCAGTTTTCTCTGATATTTAAAAAACATATATACCTTCTCTTTGTAGCATTTTTTCTTCCTTTTGCATTAATTTGATAATAGTATTTCAATATTTAATTGATTTTAATGTTTGTCCTTAGTAGTTTTGTATTGTTACATCTCCTTTCTTGAATCCTTATTTTTGATTCATCTCTCTGATGACTGAAGCATGTCTTAAGATACTTTTTTTCTAGGAGAGCTATGTGGCTTACATATTTTCTGAGACTTGTATCATCTGAAACTGTCTTTATGTTGACCTATCAGGGGAAAAACAAATTTGTTGGGTATGGAATTTGTGGTCTTAACCTTTTCCCCATCAAGACTGTTTTAAAACACAAATCCATTTTCTTCTGGGTTATGCTGCTGTCGAGAAATTTAAGGTGAACCTTTGTTTTTTCTCAGCCTTAGCGCTCACAAGACATATTTTAGATTTTGTAATTTCAAAAACTGTCCCTAGGGTAAGTCATTGTTTAGTAGGTATTGCTGTAGCACAATGACAAACAAAAGATGTCTTCTATTTTGAGTTTAATTAGTGACTTTAATTCATTTGCTCAGTTTTCTTCTTCAGGGCATCCTTGGAAATACATTTTGCAAGAAACAGACAGATAAAAACCTAGATCTGGAGGGATAAATTGACATGTATAGCCTCTGGCTCAGGCTTAAAAAATTTTTATTAAAGCATTAAAAATTTACGTATTTGCTTTTTAATTTACACACAGTACAATGAACTCTTTAGTATAGAGTTCTATGAATTTTGATAATACTTGGTTATGTAATCAGCCCCACAATCAAAATACAGAACATTTCTCTCACCCCTTTCCCCCAAAATTCCCTCATGCTGACCCTTTGCAGTCAACTCCATCACCAACCCCGGGCAACCGTTAATCTGTTTTCTATTATCCAGGTTACTTTTAAAGAAATATTGTTCATTTTATTTAAAAAATAATCGTATACCAAACTTGCCCTTTTGTTCTTTTAGTGTACATTTCTATGAATTTTAGCACACATATAGGTTCTTGTAACTATGACCACAGTCAGTTCCATCACCCTTCAAAAACCCCTTATGTAGTTACTCCTCATCCTTCACCCCCACCCCTAACTCCTGGCAACCACTGATCTCTTCTCCATCTTGTAGTTTTGCTGTTTCCAGAATGTCATATAAGTGAAATCATACAGTATATAGCCTTTTGAGACTAGCTTTGCTGTTTCCAGAATGTCATATAAGTGGAATCATACAGTATATAGCCTTTCGAGACTAGCTTTTCTCACTTCATGTAATGTCTTGATATTTGTCCAAGTTGTTCCATGTATCAATAATTTGGTCCTGGCCGGGCATTGTGGCTCACGTCTGTAATCCCAGCACTTTGGGAGGCCAAGGCAGGCAGATCACCTGAGGTCAGGAGTTCGAGACCAGCCTGGCCAACATGGTGAAACCTCGTTTCTACTAAAAATACAGAAATTAGCTGGGCATGGTGGTGGGCGCCTGTAATCCCACATACTTGGAAGACTGACGCAGGAGAATCGCTTGAACCTGGGAGACAGAGGTTGCAGTGAGTGGAGGTACTGCTGTATTCTAGCCTGGGTGACAGAGTGAGACTCCTTCTCTAATAATAATAATAATAATAATAACAATAATAATAGTAATCTGGTTCTTTTTACTGCTGAGTAGCATTGCATTGTTTGGATGTACCATAGTTGGTTTACTAATTTACCCTGGCCCAGAATTTAGGGTCTCATGGGCATTCGTCAAGGGCTTCTCACCATATCACTTCATCTCTGATCTGCCCCTTCCCAATTTCCCCCTTCCCACTCAAGGCTAGTGGGGTGAGTCCTACTTTGCCTCCCCCAACCGTCCTCACATCCTCTTCATATCAGTCCTCTCCTGAAGCAATACCACATCCTTCCACTCCAAGTGCAACTCTGTCCTGGGAGATGCATTTCTAATTGTGAGAACAGGCATAAGGGGGGATAGGGAGAGCTGGGGGTGCCTGGTACTCTTGTCTGTGTGGCCCCAGGGCCCTGAACCAGATGCCATGGTTGGGGGGAGCCAAATGCTTTTCTGACTTTCTTCCTGACTCTCTGAGCTGCCGTGATTCAAAAGTGGAGTGGGAACAGCCCTTGACTGTGTTTTTCATTTCAGTCCTGTTGACTCTGTAGCCAGGACCGATTTCCACACCTAAACATGCAGCCACTCCTTTTAGTGTCCAGCGTGAAATTTCTTTATCAGTTTGGACATTTTCGTTGTGAGCTGAGAGGGGCCTATTGGGCCTTGCAAGCCTGCGGTCAAATTTGTCCATAGCTCTCCTGTCTTGCACTTTCGATCACTCTCTGCTGGTGCTTTCCTCAATGCCTAGGAACCAAGTCTCCCATCATTTAAAACGCAAACAAAAAACAACAGCTAAAAAGGTCATCTTACCCTGAGAACTGCGTCCCCCATTATGCCATCCAACAGCTGGTTTTATTGAAGTAATTCTACACTCATTATCTTCACTTTCTAATGTATGTTCAATTCTGTTTTTTTTCTAGAGATTAATTTTTACAGTTTAATTATTATTATTATTATTATTTTTGAGATGGAGTTTTGCTCTTGTCACCCAGGCTGGAGTGCAATGGCACAATCTCCACTCACTGCAACCTCTACCTCCTGGGTTCAAACAATTCTCCAACCTCAGCTTCCCAAGTAGCTGGGATTACAGGCGTGCACCACCACACTTGGCTAATCTTTTTTTGTAATTTTAGCAGAGACAGGGTTTCACCATGTTGGACTGGCTGCTCTCGAACTCCTGACCTCAGGTGTTCTGCCCGCCTCAGCCTCTCAAAGTGCTGGGATTGCAGGCATGAGCCATTGTGCCCGGACTTAAATATTATTATTTTTATAATTATCATCATAATATGTGCTCTTTGCATAAAACTTGTAAAGTTCAAGAATGAATAAAGAAGGTAACCACAACTCCCACAACCATATTGTTCCCCAGAGGCAGCTATTAGTAACATTTGAACACCTTTATTTCACATTTTATTAAGGATGGTTTTCTTTCTCCTTCATGATATTGTACTCTACGTCATTTTTAGTATTGATTTCTTTTTTCCTCAACATTATATTATGAGCATTTTCCTGTAGTATTGAAGAAAACTCTTCAAAGACATACTTTTAATGGCCTCGTAGTATTTCAAAGTATGGATGCACCATATTGTACCATTATCTGAGAGCTGGACATTTAGAATCCTTTCAATTTTTTTCTTAAGATAGTTTCTAGAAGGAGAATTATTTTTTAAACAAATGTAAACACTTCTAAGACCTGTGATACATATTAAATTGCTTTTCTGCAATGTTGGAGCAACATTGCAGAATGTTGAACACTCTCTAACCTGGACACTCTCTGCCCGGCAGTGATTTTGAGCACTGCTTACCCAGGTGACTGTGGTTGAGCCTGATGTAGTCATCATCAAATCAGTTCCACTAGTATGAAAGGGGTAGAGAGCATTTTGTTGTTTTATTTTGCATCTCTAAACGCTGCATGATATTCCATGGTATGGACATGCCTTATTTTATTTAACTATTTCCCTTTTACTAGTCATTTGTGTTGTTTCTAATTTCTCATTAACAGAGCTAATGTTGCATTAAATCATCCTTGTACATAAATTATTCACTTAATTGATTATGTTTTCTCTTTCCCCCGTATACAGGCATATATGGAGATATCATGGGTGTGGTTCTAGACCATTGTAATCAAGCAAATATTGCAATAAAGTGAATAACAGAATTTTTTTGATTTCCCACTATATATAAAAGTTGTGGCCGGGCGCGGTGGCTCAAGCCTGTAATCCCAGCACTTTGGGAGGCCGAGACGGGCGGATCATGAGGTCAGGAGATCGAGACCATCCTGGCTAACACGGTGAAACCCCGTCTCTACTAAAAATACAAAAAACTAGCCGGGCGAGGTGGCGGGCGCCTGTAGTCCCAGCTACTCCGGAGGCTGAGGCAGGAGAATGGCGTAAAACCCGGGAGGCGGAGCTTGCAGTGAGCTGAGATCCGGCCACTGCACTCCAGCCCAGGAGACACAGCAAGACTCCGTCTCAAAAAAAAAAAAAAAAGTTGTATTTACAGTATACTGTAGTCTATTATATTTGCAACAGCATTATGCCTAAAATTATATGCTTGAATTAAAAACACCTTATTACTAAAAAAAGCAAATGGTCTTCTGAGCCTTCACTGAATCGTAACCTTTTGGTGGTGGAGAGAAGGTCTTGCCTTGATGTTGATGGCTGTTTACTGATGAAGGTGGTGGTGGCTGAAGGTTATGGTGGCTGTGGCAATTTCTTAAAAGAAGACAATAATGAAGTTTACTGCATGGATTGCCTTTTTTTCATGAAAGTTGTCTGTGTAGCACACAATGCTGCTTGGTAGCATTTTATCCACAGTAGAACTTCTTTCAAAATTGAAGTCAATAATCTCCAACCCTGCCACTGTTTTATCAACTTAGTTTATGTAATATAATAAATCCTTTGTTGTAATTTCAATAATGTTCACAGCGTCTTCACTAGGAGTGGATTCCAGCCCAAGAAACCATTTTCTTTGCTCCTCCATTAGCAGCAAGTCCTCATCTGTTAAGTTTGATCATGAGACTGTAGCAGTTTAGAGCCATCTCCAGGCTCCACCTCTAATTCTGGTTCTCTTGCTCTTTCCAGCATATCCATAGTGATTTCCTCCACCAAAAACTTGAATCCCTCAAAGTCATCCATGAGGGTTGGAATCAATTTCTTCCAAACCCCTGTTCATGTTGGTATTTTGACTTTTCTTCCTATGAATCACAAATAATGATCCTAATGGTATCTAGAATGTGAATCATTTCCAGAAGGTTTTCAATGTACTTTGCCCAGTTCCATCAGGAATCACTATTTATGGCAGCTATAACCTTATGAAATGTATTTCTTAAGTAACAAGACTTGAAAGTTGACATTGCTCCTTAATCTATGGGCTGTAGAATGGATGTTGTGTTAGCAGGCATGAAAACAACATTCATCTTGTACATCTCTATCAAAGCCCTTGGGTGAGTAGGTGCATTATCAATGAGCAGTAATATTTTAAAGAAAAAAATATATATATTTTTTGAACAGTTGCTATCAACAGTGGGCTTAAAATATTCAGTAAACCATGGTGTAAGCAGATGTGCTGTCATCCAAGCTTTGTTCATTGGTAGAGCACAGCCAGAGTAGATTTAGCATCATTATTAAGGACCTTAGGATTTTTGGAATGGTAAATAAGCATTGGCTTCAACTTAAATTTACCAGTTGCATTAGCCCCTATCAAGAGGGTCAGCTGGTGCTTTGAAACATGGAAGCCAGGCATTGGCTCCTCCTCTGTAACTTCTTCTAGATGGCATCTTCTTCCGATGTTTCATCTACATTGCAAAGCTGTTGTTTAGTGTAGCAACCTTCATCAACGATCTTAGCTAGATCTTCTGGATAGCTTGGGGCAGCTTCTCCAATAGCACTTCCTGCTTCACCTTGTACTTTTATGTCATGAAACTGGCTTCTTTTCTTAAATCTAATGCACCTATCTCTTCTAGCTTCCAATTTTTTCTTCTGCAGCTTCCTCACCTCTCAGCCTTCACAGAATTGATGAATTAGGGCCTTGCTGTGGACTAAGCTGTGGCTTAAGGGAATGTGGTGGCTGGTTTGATCTCCTAGCCAGACCACTCAAACTATCCATATATTAGCAATAAGGCTGTTCTGCTTTCTTATCTGCTTTCTTTCACTGGAGTAGCACTTTTAACTTTCTTCAAGACCTTTTCCTTTGCATTCACAACTTGGTTAACTGTTCAGCCCAAAAGGCTAGCCTTCAGCCTATCTCAGCTTTTGACATACCTTCCTCACCAAGCCTAATCATTTCTAACTTTTGATTTAAAGTGAGAGATGTGTAGCTCTTCCTTTCACTTGAACACTTAGAGGGCATTGTAGGGTTATTAAACGGCCTAACTTACATATTTTTGTGTCTCAAAGAATAGGGAGGCCAAGGAGAGGGAGAGAGATGGGGGAAATGTTGGTGGGTGGTGCAGTCAGAATACACACAACATTTATTAACTTCACCATCTTACATAGGTGAGGTTTGTGGCATTCCAAATCAATTGCAATAGTAACATCAAAGATCACTGAAAGCAGATTACCATAACAGATATAACAGTACTGGAAAAGTTTGAAATATTATAAGAATTATTAAATTGTGACACAGAATCAGGAAGCAAGCACATGCTGTTGGAAAAATGGTGTCAACAGACTTAGTGGACACACGGTTGCTACAAACCTTCAATTTGCAAAAGGTGTATTATCTGTAAAGTGTGGCTTGGAAGGAAGCTTTCGGAACTAAGAATTTGGAGGCAGAAGGTAAAGTGTTCTGGGAATTTCCCAAAGGGTACCAGGAAGCACCCTCTCCCACAGAGCACCGTCCAGCACAGGCTGGCTGCCCTCCCTCCCTTCCCTCTTCTATTCGTTGACTTTTGGACTGACTTTAATTTTCATTATTTTTTTCTTTTGGGAAAGAGTCTCACTGTTACCCGGGCTGGAGTGCAGTGGTACCATCTTGGCTCACTGCAATCACCAAATCCTGAGTTCAAGCCATCCTTGTGCCTCAGCCTCCCAAGTAGCTGGGATTACAGGTGCATGCCACCACGCCTGGCTAATGTTTGTATTTTTAGTGGAAATGGAGTTTCACTACGTTGGCCAAGCTGGTCTCAAACTCTGTCCTCAAGTGATCCGCCCACCTCGGCCTCCCAAAGTGCTAGGATTACAGGCCTGAGCCACCACACCACACCTGACCTGGACTGATTTTTAAAACTGTGGCAAAATGTACATAAGATTGATCATTTTAACCGTTTTAAGTGTATAGCTCAGCAGCATTAAAAACGTTTACATTGCTGTGATTCCATCACCACCATCCAGCTCCAGAAATTTCTCATCTTTCCAAATGCAAACTCTGCACCCACTAAGCATTAGGTTTAAAGTAATGGTACCAACCTAATACTAACTTCCCAGCCCTTCTCCCCGCAGCCCCTGGTAACCACTGTTCTACATTCTGTATCTGTGAATTTGCCTATTCTAGACACTTCATGTAAGTGGAATGTGTTGTATAATATTTGTCCTTTTGTGACTGGCTTATTTCATATAGCATAATGCCTTCAAGGTTTGTTTGTATTCTCTCCTTTAATATGTATTGTACACCTGTTCTATGCCAGGTCTACACCTTGGCTTAGGTACACCAAGGAGGTGAGATATAGGGCAGGTAGGTAAACACTATCAGCTGAGACATCCATTACTGAGTTCATACTAACAGAGATGAGCCTATCACAGGCTTCTCAAGCTCATGATTAACAAAGAGGAAAAGAGACAAAAGGGAAGATTAGGTTGAATAGAGAGAGTGAAGAAAGCTGTTACCATTGACTAGGGAGAGGAAGGCTTGGGTGGGGTGGAATGGAGATTAATTTGGTTAATCAAGATGTCCTAGGTACCTTCAGGAATGATGGGTGGTTAGGGGATGGTGGTGTAAAATCTTGCTTAGCGTCAAAAGATGTCATGGTGGAAGGGGGCTTAGAAATAGGTCACCACAGTCTCATTATGCAAGATTCAAAGATGCAATGCACAATTCTTACTTCAACATCTACGAAACAATCCTAGTGTCTTTTCTAGAGGTTTCCACTGCTGTCAGTTGGCATGGATCCTTTTCATGCTTTTTCTCTGCTTTTCCATATATGCATATGGACACATAGACATCTATATGTTTCTCTCTGTGTGGGGTTTGTGCATGCTTTGACCTAAATGGAATGATACTGTGTGTGAGTGTTTTTGCAACTTTACATTTTCACCAAATGGCATATCCTGAGATCACATCATAGAGGTGCTTATAAAGCTACTTTGTTCTTTTTAATGGGCCCATGTTATGAACATTAGTTTGGATGTTGGTTTGGCTGCTTTCACAAAGACCAAATTACAGAAGCTTGCACAAGGTAGGAGGTGGTTTCCATGTAAGTGTTGGAGCAGGCAGTGATCAGATGGATAGGCAGCTCTAATGACTCCACTGCATCATCTCAGAGCCAGGCTCCTCCTCCCTTGTTGCTTTGTCATCTCTTAGGGTGTTGTCCCCATTTGCATGACAGAAACTAGCTCCTCACCCTCAGAAAGGGGAGCTTTTCCCAGGCCCTGGAAAAGAGGAAAGAGGAAATGGAGGGCAAGTATCTTCCTTTCAGTATGTGACTCAGAAGATGCAGCCATCACTTTGCTTACAACTCATTGGCTACTCTTGTGGCTGCAAGGGAGGCTGGGAAATGTCGTTTCCAGCTGCACATTCACAGGCCCAGCTCTTCCTAAAAGCCAGGGAAAATTAACATCAGGATCACAGCCCCTCCCACCATGTGTACGCATCCTCGTTTACTAAGCCATTTTTCTATTGGATCTTTAGATTGTTTCTTACTTTCTGCTATGGCAAGCCTCACTGCAGTGACTATCCTCATTTGTGCTGCTTTTGGGTACACAAGAGTTTCTGAGACATCTGAGGCCCAAGGAGGTGGAGTAACTTGTCTTGATTCACAGGCTCTTTAGGAAGAGTGTGGGGGGATAACTGGGACTTTTGATTCCCACTCCCAGGACTCTAATATGACCATACTTTCTCTCTCTGGAGGAGGAGTGTTGTTTGCTCCTATATGGTACTGGAAAGAGCTATTTCTCAAACTTTCATTTGCACACGAATCACCTGGGGGGTCTCGTGAACATGCAGGCTGTGATTCAGCAGATCTAGGATGGTGCCCCCGATTCTGTCTTCCTAAAGAGCTCCCAGGCAGTGCAGATGTTGCTGGACTGTAGACCACACTCCGAAGAGCAAGGTTACTTCCCCTAATTCCTCTTCTCACCAGAGAAAGACAAAACCTTTAGGCAGAAGTTTCTTAACCCACTGACATCAAAGAGTAGACCACAGGAGGAAATTCTCTGTCAAATGATGCATAGACCCCAAGGACTGGGTGATGTTAGAATTTGGCAGTTCTTTCTTATTTGAGGCAATCGTCTTTGATGACATGACCCTTTTCTCTGGTCCTGTGTCATCAGTCCAGGGCAATGGTTTCCAACCTCGTCTTTGGTAGCACCACCCTTACGGTATGTTAAAATCATCTATGCGATCACGATGGGTTAAAGTAGATAGCCGCAGGCCTCTTCTAGTTTACCCTTGCTGCTGTAACAAATAATCACAGACTTGGTGGCTTAACACAACACAGATGGATTCTCTTGTAGTTCTGGAGGTCAGAAGCCTGAAACGGCTTTCACTAGACTGAAGTTGAAGTGTCGTCTGTCCTCTTTTCTGGAGACTCCAGGGAAGAATGCATTTCCTTACCTGTTCCAGCTTCTAGAGGCTGCCCGCATTCCTTGGAGTGTGACCTCTTCCTCCATCTTCAAAGCCAGCAACCTCTCTCTGACGCTGACTCTGACCCTCCTGCCTCCCCTTTTCCCTTATAAAGACTTTTGTGGTTATGTTGGACCCACCTGGATGGTCCAGGATAGTCTCCCATCTCAAGGTCCTTAACTGAACCACATCTGCAAAGTCCTGTTTATCACACAATGTAGCATAGGCACAAAGTATTATGATGTCCACGATGACCACAACTGTGCCTTCCACAAACAGGAAGTCCACAGCCCTGCCCACTAGGCCTTGCCTCTGCCTCCCTGAGGTGGATCCTGAAGCCCTTCTGAGGGGACCCCAGGCAACCGGCTTTGCAAGTGACTTCACAAGGAGCCCCTGAGGAGATATATATATATATGTGTGTGTGTGTGTGTGTGTGTGTATTTGAGAAGGAGTTTTGCATTGTCGCCTAGACTGGAGTGTGCAATGATGTGATCTTGGTTCACTGCAACATCTACCTCCCGGGTTCAGGCGATTCTCCCGCCTCAGTCTCCCAAGTGGCTGGGATTACAGGCACATGCCACCATGCCCAGCTAATTTTTGTATTATTAGTAGAGACGGGGTTTCACCTTGTTAGTCAGGCTTGTCTTGAACTACTGACCTCAGGTGATCTGTTCTCCTTGGCCTCCCAAAGTGCTGGGATTACAGGCGTGAGCCACCACACCTGGCCTCCCTAAGGATATTCTAATGGGTCACTGGCTGCCGCCTTGAGGCTACTGACCAGAGATGTGCCAGCCCTCAGGCCTGTTGGGCCCTGAGGCAGATCTCAAGGGACTCCAGGCACATTCTGGGAGCTGCTGAAGCCCTTGGAAAAAATTAGGTCAATTCACCAGTCTGGGCTTGTTTCGTCCACCACTGCACCACCAACGTGTGTGTGTGTGTGTGTGTGAAGAGAAAGCAGAGATTCCAGCAGGCCTACAGCTTTTTGCACACTTGTTTCTTTGTTTTCATCTGTTTGACTATTATTTTTAGCACCCAGATTACCTAAGAGGAAGGGAGGAATTGGAGGAGAGGGGAGAAGGTGGGAAGGAGAGAGCTATCCCGGGTCTGTTGTTCCATGTTGTGCCCATCTGTGCAGGGCCTTAGGCAGTGGCAGATTGTGGTCTGGCTTGCTCAGGTTCTAGTATGGACTTTTATGGCCCCAGAGCCCAGAAAAGTGCTTCCAGGTGCATGGGATTGAGTTCTCAGTCCACAGGAATAGACCAGAGTGACCTATGTGGTGAGAAAGCCCTCCCGGCAGGGGCCAGGCCACTGAGAAGTAAGAGTCTCTGAGAAGGTGCCCCTGGAGCTGGCTGTGAGCTCCCCTGCGTGTGAAGCCTTCCCCAACCACTCCACCTGCCTGGAGATGCCTGTCTCCCCTGAGTGAGGCAAGGGCGACGCAGTTCTCAGCTGCACCATTTAGTAGCAGAGTTCTTGGTCAAGATACTTAATGTTTCTGGGCTTCATTTTTTTAATGTGTGAAATGGGGATGTATCTATGCCATGTGATTTTTGTTTTGTTTTGTTTGAGCATTACATGAGATAATACATATTTAGAAAAACCAGAATAGTCCTGATCCACAGAAAGCATACAATAAGTATGCATTATTATGATTATTGTGCATAGGACATTCAGTGCGGGAGTGGGGCCTCTCCAGGTGTTGTAGGAGAAAGGGTGCTGACTGGGAAGATAAAAGACCTGCATTGCCTCACGGCATGGGCTAATGTGGTCACATCTATTCTCTAATCCAGTCCTCGGTTCCCGTGCCTGTGAAATGGGAATACTTACCTGGCCAGGTGAGTACTGAATGGTACCCAGAGGAATCAAATGCAACAGGGGAGGCGTCCTTTTGCATATAAAGGGCTCTGAACATAAAATGGAGGCTGAAGATGGTGATGACGCACTTCTCCCCTCTCCACTCCTATCCTTTGTGGTTGGGAAAGGTGCCTTTTTCATCACTTCTCCTCCAGTTACAGCAGCAGCTTGAGGTCTGCAGGTTTTGCTGCCAAGCGTGTTGAAGCCCAGGTGTGTGAGCTGAGGGCTGGCGTCTGTCTTGGGGGAGCATTCGGACATGTGCTTGGCCACGTGGAGACAGGTCGAGGGAGCAGTGATGTGTCAATATGTCAGGAAAGGAAAGATGAGCAAAGCCATTCAGGCGACACCACTCGACAAGGACAGCAGGAGGGGCTGTCAGGGTGGGGTTAGGTCAGGAGGGTCAGTTTGAAGTGCGTCGTAAACCCTCACCATTTGGACACACACCCTCCACCAAAAGTGTTCAACCAAGTTGCTATCTCTGATGTCAGCCCAAAGGGTCCTGGTTGATCAAATGCTGTGCTTCATAAATGAGGAAACTGAAGCTTGGATAAGGTAATGACCTACCTGTGTCCACATACTGTGCTAGAGACGGAGGTCAGATCTCCTGAGCCCCAATACAGTGGGGTGTTTTTGTTTTGTTTTGGTTTGCTTTGTTTTTGTTTTTGTTTTTTTCCCTAGCATTTTGTATTTCTTGGCTACACTTGATGCCCACAGTTTGCAAGGCAACCTACATAAAGGACTTTCTTGGGGAGCAGAGCAGAGTGGCTGGGGTAAGAGGGGTCTTCTGCCACTGTGAGCTGACCTTGCAGACGACTCCCTGACATGCCACTGGGCACTGCCACTTGCCCTCCAGTGTCCTGTGGCGCTGGTCTGAGCTCTGTGGTTGGGGCCGCCTGTGAGGGTCAGGTCTCCCAGCCAGGTGACTGGCAACTGGCATGGCTCATGTCTCATTCCTCAGCTTGTGTGAGAAGGGGACACGACTCTTATAGCAAGGTAGAGTGTTTCCTCACTGCCCGATAACTGACACGGCCACAGCCCGGAGAGCCCGGGACACTTTGCAGCCCTCCAGCCCCCAAGTGCACGCTGCATGCCTGCCTGGGTTGAGTCTTGGCCTTGCGGGGTGGGCCACCACTATCCCGAGGCCTCAGCTCGTGACTCTTTTGTGCCAACAACATCACTTCTCCACTAGCCTGGTGCTGGTCTGAGGAGCTTAAAACAAGCCCCAGTGGCAATGTGTCCAAAAGGGATGTGTGACAAATTGTACCACAGTATGTCATGTTGACATTGACTGACAAGGGCTGTGGTAGGTGACAGAACTCACAGCCACCCCTGAGCCTGGGATCACACACAGAGCCATGTACACATCGTCCAACAAGGGCAGCAGTGCCCCCAACTGGGCCACGAACCACACTGTGGGGTCCCAGACTCCTCTTGCCCACAGTTTAGAGTCTGCCCAGCTCCAAGATATCCAGTTTGCTGAGAGACGGATGAAGGAGAAAACATGGGAAGGGGGTAGGAGTAGGGAGAGGAGGAAGATGAGAGAGAATTAGGCGAGGAGGCTTAGGAAAGCAAGCTACCTGAGTCCCCAGTGATTGAGGGGCAGATCTGGGGAGAAGTCGATCAAAGAGATAGAGATAAATTACTATAGTGATCCAAAAAGATCCAGACAGAGATGAGGAGACAGACAGAGATAGAGACACAATGAGAGAGCCAGGGTGTGAGGGGGAGAGAGAGACCCAGTGAGATGGAGGTGGAGGAGGAAGAAAAAAGGGCAGAGAGGCCCAAAGGGAGGGAGACAGGTGTCCTGGAGGGTCAGAGTGGTTGGACACAGGGGCAGTCCTTTAACACGGCCCGAGAACAAAGCCCCCGGATGCAGCCAGCCTGGGCCACGGCCTTCGTCCCCCAGAGAAGATCTGCATTCTCCTGCCAGGTGCTGCTGCAGCCAATTTAATGAACCCAGAAGGAGGTCCCTGCTGCCTCAAGATTGATTCAGGTCATTTGTCAGTAATTGTTCTGCCCAGCCCAGCCCAGGAGCAGTTAAGTGATTTAAAACCAGAGAGAGAGAAAGAAGAGAGAGGAGAGAGAAAGAGAGAGGAACCCAATGAGGAGATGCCCCAGGGTGATCTACCCCTAACCTGCTTGACACTCTGAGAACCAGCTCAGTCCTTGCCCACCTCCTGCTGTTTGTGAAGACATCAGAGGCATTTGTGGACAATTCCTCAGGAATAAAAAGCCTCTTTATTCCGAGGCGTCTCTGGGGCACAAGAGTCCTCCTCAGACACCGCTGATGTGTTAAGGACTGAGAAGAGATTGTGACCTACCCTGTCTGGTCCTCATCACCACTGCACTGGGGGAAGGGGGTGAGACTACCTGGGGTATCATCCCAATTCTGGCCCTGCCTCCAGGAGCAATGCAGCTCTCTCTCACTTCAAGTCTTCGTTTTCCCATCTGTACCAGGAGGAGCTCAGGCCAGGGGTGAAGCCCCTGTGAGCTCTGCTCTGAAGCTCTGCAGGGTCTGCGCGTGGCAGGTGAGCCAGGGATCCTCAGGGTTAACTGAAGGGCAGGTGAGTGTTGAGGTCTACAGGGCTGGGGCTCCCCTCCAGAGGGCCTACCCCCCCTGGCACTCCGGCCCCCTTTCCTTGAATCTTCAGCTGAACTAAGTAATTGCAGAACCACAGCGCTGGAAGAGGTTGACTTCAGGAGTCACTAGCTAAATGGGTTACATGTTCTGAGCAGGTCAAGACTGACAGTGTGGCCTCTGAAACCAGACACCCTTGAATCTGAATCTCAGCTCTGCCATTTCCCATCTGTGTGACCTCAGGCAATTGATTCAACCTCTTACAGGCTCAGCTTTCTCATCTGTGAATGGGGATAATAATAGTGCTTAAATCATAAGGTGGTCATGAGGATTCAATGAGATAATGCAAGCAAAGAGCTTAACACAGCACTAGGCACACGGAAAGGTCTCAGTAAATGTTTTCTGTTACAATGGCTAATATATAGGTGTAAGTACCTGCACATATTCAGACAAATCAACAAATATCCGTTTACATGGACACAGCATGTCACGAAGTCTGGGCGATCATGGAGGGACCCAGCAAAAGCAGATGTTTGCTTTTACCCTCTCTTATCCTATTCCTCTCTCCAGAAGTGCTGGCTGTTGAGCTGTATTCTTCCAGACTATCTTATAGGCATGTATATACACATGTGTTAATATAGAAACCCATAGTTTGTATCATGTTTACAAATAGTGTATGTATTGTTCTGTAATCTGATCTTTTTTTTTTTTGGCTTAACAATATGTCTTTGCAGATATCTTCATTTTTTTATATATAGATTTATATCCTATTAAAAGAAAACTTCCGGCTGGGCGTGGTGGCTCACACCTGTAATCCCAGCACGGTGGGCGGATCATGAGGTCAGGAGATTGAGACCATCCTGGCTAACAAGGTGAAACCCTGTCTCTACTAAAAATATAAAAAATTAGCCGGGTGCTGTGGTGGACGCCTGTAGTCCCAGCTACTCAGGAGGCTGAGGCAGGAGAATGGCGTGAACCCGGGAGGCGGAGCTTGCAGTGAGCCGAGATGGTGCCACTGCACTCCAGCCTGGGAGACAGAGTGAGACTCCGTCTCAAATTAAAGAAGAAAAGAAAAAAAGAAAAGAAAAGAAAAGAAAAGAACTTCTATGGAGTGCTCTACAATGTGGCTGTATTAATTTAACTTCCCTCTGTTGATGAACATTTGATTTGATTTTTCTTTCTTTTTTGTTATGGCGATATAGCAATGAATATCTTAGACATATTGCTTTGTGCAAGTATTTCTTTACAGTGGCTACTCAAAAATTTGAGTTGAGGGGTATGGACATGGACAGTTCATGCCTGGTTGCCCTCCAACAATGACATTCCAATATACAGCTGTCAGCTACACTTAAGAAAACCATTTCTTCGATCTCTCTCCAACACCAAATACGTTCCTCTTCTCTCCCCCCAATTTTTGCCAATCCCATGGGTGATACACAAAATCCCATTTCTTCTTTAATTTTCATACTCCAGCTACTTTTGAGCATGCACGTCTTCCCATGGTTTATTGGCCCTTTCTTTTTCTGTGAATGTCCCTTCAACATTCTTTTCTCATTTTTCTACTGGATTGTGTAATTTTCTCATTGATCTGAACTGGGATTTATATATGTGGGATATTATTTCTTTGTCTTTTATTCATATGACAAACATTTTCTCCTAGTCTGTCTCTTGTCTTTATGTTGTCCTTTGTCATTTTTATACAGCCAAACTTATAAGTGGCCAGTGAGTCCTGAGTCTTTCAATACAGCTCCAAGGCTATATTTTCGTCTAATACTTTTTGTGTTATATTTATTATATTTGGGTTTTTAACCCATTTGGAAATGTTTATGGGGCACGGTGTGAGGTAAGAAACCTAACTTTACTTTTTTGCCCCAGGGATTACTTTGTTTTTCCAGCACCACTTATGGAGTGGTCTATACTTTTCTCATTGATACGGATTGACACCTTTACAATAGAATCGAATGCCGTTTACAAATGGATCGTAAACTGGCAGCCCTCAGGCCAGACCTAACTCACATTTTTTCATATTAATTGTGTTCACTATTTTGAATAATAAAATTATGTGTTTCAAATGTTAAAAGGTGCAGAAGAAGTCCAGCAGAGACCTGATGGCTCTTCATCCAAATCTGCCCTCCTTTCTTCCTGGGTACCACCCAGGCTTCCTTGTGACTGTGGTCATGTGACTGAGTTGAAGCCAATAGAAGGTGAGCAGAGATCTGTGCTCTTCTAGGCCTGGCCAGTCAAGAGCGCCCCCACACACCATGCTTCTCCAGCTCTGTGCCTTTCCCCATGGGTTAGAACAGTGGTGAGGATGCTTCAAAGTCTCCTGTTAAAAATGGGAGAGCACCATCAGGTGGGGCCCCTGAATAATCCTGTTTATAGAAAATGCCCCCTCTGGATTATCTGATGATCCAGAAAACAACTTCTATGGAATTGAGCCAGGAGGTATGGGAGTCTACTTGTTACAGCAATTCAGTTTATTTTTACTAATGCATGCTCTGAGCAGAAGGTTCCTCTCCTCCGTTTCTAGCCTTCTAGTGTTCCTTCCTAGAGGCAATTCGTGTTGTTAACCTCTTGTGTATACTTCCAGAGATATTCTAGGCATTCACAATTACATATACACATATGTATACGTATGTGTTTTTTAAACTAATCATACAAATAGTAGCCCACTATACATATTATTCTGTACCTCATTTTTTTTTCCCATTGACAGTATGAAAGACCTTTCCATATTAGCACACACAGAGCTTCCTTGTTTAAAGGCTGCATGATATTCCAGTGCCCAGTACTCTATTGTATGGAGATGCTATTGTTTATTTAATCAACTGCCTACGGATGGATATTTGGGTTGTTTCCAGTCTTTTCTTACTATAAACAACGCTGCAGAGAGCAACCTTGTGTAACCTGTTTTGCATCTGTTTGAGTGTACCTGTAGGATAAATTCCTAGAAGTGGGATTTCTGGGTCAAGCGGTATAAACATTTATGATTTCGATAGCATTATTCAGCTACCTGCCCTAAGTTATACGCCCATGGCAATCTATGGGAAGGCCTGTTCTCTTGCACTCTTACCAACACAGTGAGGCATCAAAATGTTCACTCTTGCCAACCTAACAGAAGAAAACTGGTATCTCATTTGTAGTTTTAATTTGCATTTTTCATATTATGAGTAAGGATGAGCATCCTTTAGTGAATTTCTATTCACATTCTTTGCCAATTTTTCTCTTGGGTTGTGTTTTTCTGAAAGGGCTCTTTATATATTAGGTTATTAGCCCTTTGTCTATTACATGAAATACAAGTGTTTTTTTCTTTTTTTTTTTTTGACCAGATTGTCACTGATTTTTTTGTCTTTAATTATGTTGGCTTTTGCCATGATGATAATTTTTTATGATCAAATAGATCAATTTTTTATGGCTTTTGATTATTTTTAATATTTAGAAAATATTATTAAAATTAAATAATTTTGATTTTTAAATCTGCAAAATTAAAAAAAGTTCTCCAATGGTTTTTCTGTTGTTTTACAGGTTTTGTTATTAACATTTAAATTTTGGATTCACTTATTCAACTCCCTTGTAAAATATTTATCAACCACACACTGTGTGCCAGACACTGTTCTAGGCACTGAGGTTATAGCAGTGAACGAAAAGTCAAAACCCTCTGGCTTCATGGAGCTTATATTAGAGGGGTAAAGCAGGCTGTGGATGATATACAGTAAATGAATAATAGATTATGAGCATATTCTTAGTATAATTATTATGCTATATTATGCATAATAGGTTATTAGTGTAATATGCTATTATTATATTATATACGCCAGATTGTTAGTATAATAGTATACTATTATATATAATATTAATATGTTATTAATATAATATGCTACTATATAATATTTATAGATTTGTATAATAATTATTATATAGATTATTAGTATATAAGATTAGATGGATATTATTTTTGTGTGAGGAGTAGTCATGGATCTAACTTTACTTTCTTTCTAGATATCTACCCATTTGTCCCCCATTATTTATTGAATAATTCACTCTCCCTTCTTGACTTTTCACCTTTACCATATCTTCCCTTATGTATTTGTGTCTGTTTCTAGACTTTCCTTTCGGCTGTGTCCATTTCTCTATTTATTCATGTGCCAGCACCATGGTTTTAACTACTGAAGCTTTATACCATGTTTTACAGTCTGATAAATCTAGTCTCCCCAGTCCTTTACTCTTTTTCAGAATTTTTCTATTATTGTTTGTTTATTTTTTCTGTATGCACTTTAGAGTCCCATGTCTATTTCTCCCAAGTTGCTATTAAGTATTACTCTAAAATTATAGATTAACTCAGGGAGAATCAACATCCTTATGACATCACGTGTTCCTATCCAAGAACATAGTATGCCTTTCCATTTGTTTAAATCTTCAGTTATGGCCTTCAGGAACATTTCAAGTTTCTTAATTTAGTTCTCACCCACTTATAGCATTTAGACATTTTTTTCCCATTAGCTAACAACATTGAAAAACTGACAGAATCTTTTTTAATCTGGATTTTTTTCTGCTTGTGAAAAATGGGAAGATCTGCCAGCACTGAGCCTGCATCCTGCCAGGCTACAGCTGATTGCCCACTTGATAGAGGCTCACCCTCCTAGCGAGCATGTGCTCCCAGATCACTGCAGCTTCTGGTCGTACGCCTGGCTCACCTTCGGTGCCACTGCTTGGCCCTTACCCTTGCATTGCCACTTGGATTTGGGATCCTGATTCAGCAACTTCTACACTCTCATATATGTTCCCATTGTAAACACGTTGATTTGAATTCCAGCAATAACTTTGACAAATGTCATAATGTCTTTCTTTTCTTCCACAAATGTTTTACATAGTGATTTTTATGTTAGTTTCTATATGGTCATAGGAAAACCCATAAGGGAATTTGGGCTAGATCAGGGTTTCCCAAATACTTACACTGTGAACCTGCTAGCTATGTATATTTTCTTATAAAAAGAACACTAACGAGGAAAAGGAGGAGGTACAGGGGGAATGGATGGTAGGGAGCCTTAGAGAGGAATTAAGCTACAAAGGAAGAGAAAATGGGTAGAGAAAAATGGCAAGAGACCACACAATCTTGTCTTTCCCATCTGCAGACCAAGGTTTGGGGAAAAGTCAGAGTTGAATGATAGAGTAAGCTGCATTTGTGACTAGTGAGGGGGACTGCTCAATAAGCATCAATAAAAGACCATTGGGCTCGATGTAGTGGCTCATGCCTATAATCTCAGCACTTTGGAAGGCCAAAGTGAGCCCGAGAGTTTGAGGCCAGCCTAGGCAACATGGCAAAACTCTGTCTCTACAAAAATATTTTTGGAAATTAGCCAAGTATTGTGGAATACACCTATAGTCCTAGCCCAGGAGGTTGAGGCTGCAGTGAGCCAGGATTGCACCACTGTACTCCAGCCTAGGCAACAGAGTGAGCTCCTGTTTCATAAATAAATAAATAAGCATTGTTGACCTGCTGGGATCTCTACTGGTATGCCAGGACTCTTTCTTAAATGATGACCAGTTTATATTTCAATGCTGACCAGTTTATACTTCAATCAATAAAGCTAATGGAAACAATTTCCTGCCAAATTTTCAGATGGCCTGAATTTGGGAGGGACAGTAAGTAGATTGGAGGAAAGATAGCACGCACACAAACCAAGACAGTCTATGATTGAAGGGGCAAATTCAGTAAGATAAAATTTACTGAAAATAAGCATCAAGACCCATATTTGGGGCCCCCAAACCAACTATGCAAACCCTGGGTTGCATGTTCAAAATGGAGGCGGGGTGGGGGTGTAGTTAGACAGCTGTTAGCTCAGTACTGATACAGTTGACCGAGGGGGCGAGGTTGGGCAGCATTAAGAGAAGCACAGCATCCAAACATGGAAGCGGGGAGGCATGTGTGGTCCATGCTGTTCAGCTGATACCTGGAGGAGCCTGGCCCTGGGTCCTCCCCAGGGGGAAGTAGGTCAGCAGTGGAGGCCTGTTCCTGCAGCCGGCGCAGCCTCGGAGGGAGGCAGTTTCCTCAGGTTTGAGGTCAGAATTCTGAAACCTTTCCACCTGGAGAGCTGGTTTTACAGGGTCAAATTAATTAACTAATTAATTATTTCAACAGATGCTAATTGAGCTGCACCCTGGGCTGTTCCTGGGCTAAGTGTTGGGACAATGCAGTGAACAAGACAAACAAGCCAGGTCCCCACGGAGTTGTGGTCTGGTGTGGATGGCAGCTATGAAACAAGAGCTGCCAAGCGCCACAACTTTTACAAAGATGTGCCGGGTGCTCTGGGGCATATGACAGGGATCTAGGCCTGGGTTCAGGATGAGCTTCCCTGAGATCATGATGAACGGGGTCTCCTATATCCATCATGGTTGGCTGGAGGGTCACAGGTAACCACCTTGAACCACATTGTTTTTATGAGAAAATTATGCTGTATTCAAATGTACTTTTACACCCAGCCCTGTAAGGAAGCCGTTGGAGGCTGAAGGGTCATGCCTCTGGTGGTTGGCACGGACAGTGCTAGAAGCCAGCAGTTCAAGGGCTTTCGTTAAACTTAGCTCTGCCACAAATATCTGTACAACCTCAGGCCAATTATTTCCCCTCTCTGGGCCTCGGTTTCCTCATCTGTGAAAAGAGGCCCCTTAGACCTGTTGGATTTCTATTCTGTGGTTTGGGCACTTCACGTTAACCACCCACATCCGTGTGAGCACATTCCTACACCCGTGCTGGAGTCCATTCCCAGGCCCCTGTCCTATGGCCTCCCCATAGCTCCTTGCTTTCATTGACTCAACCAACCATTTATCAGCTCTGTGGTTTAAAGGGGCAGGACTCTGCATCTGCTGGTTCCAGGGACCCTTTGCCTGATTCTTAGGGAGCCACAGTGAGACTGAAACCCAGAAGGGAAGTTCCTACTGTGATGATCCACAGGCCTGTACATGGAATGAACCAACTACACTAGACAAATTTATGGGATCCAGGGAGGAAACTCTCCAGTGCAAAGCCCACTCCTTCAGAATGGTTCGCACCAATTAGCTAAGATGTGTCAGAGTCTGCCCTGGATGTGGAAGGGCTGCCGACTCCCCAGCCTACTTGTTTCTAGGTCTGGTGCCCTTTGGAACCAACCATGACATACACTCACTGGATCCAGCAACTGGGGGAGTCAACTGGCCCCAGCTTTCCCAGCAAACCTAGGGACAAATCTAGTAGGCAGAAGCCTGTCTGCCCACTCTTCTCATAAAAGGTGTTGGTGAAGGGCCTGTTACCCTTTGAAGTGAAGGATACAGGGAAACTGACAGGCTTTCTCTTCATCCTATCCCAAGTGGAGGCAGTGAGATCTGCCAGATGCTCAAATCTCTTCCATCCATCTCCATGTCCCTTTCCAGCTACTGCCCTATTTTTCTCTTTCCTCGATAGCAACATTTTGGTAGAGCTATATGCACAAAAAGCTCTCCACTTCCGCAGTCTACACTTCCTCCTTGACCTACCACCACCACCTAGCTTTCTTCCCACTGAGACCGTGACACCACAGTCATCAACAACTTTCTGTAGCCAGATCCGTGGGAAACTTCTCTATTCTCATTCTCTTGGGCCACTCAGTTACATTTGACCCTGTTGGCGCCTCCTCTGTTTCAAAACATTGCTTTTCTTGATTTCTATGACCTTATTCCTTCTTGATTCTTATTCTACCTAACTGTTTGCTCTTCAATCTCTTTGCATAGGCTCCTTTTCTACAGACCCCTTCAACTCTGCTTTATATTATATCATTTTGTCATTGTGCATTTATGTTTTTATGTGTCATGAGTGGATTGCATTCATCTCAACCTCCCCGGCAATTAGCACCGGGATTCAGAATATTCTAATTAGTGAATGAATAGAGGGATGAATGAACACACAAATGGATATACTTAGCACTGCTCATGAAGTTTTGGCCAATGAAAGAGGGTGGAATGCAAGGCCAGTATTGAAGGTGACAACTCACTCACATGTGAAGTACTCAGGCACTTCCTTGACTAATGTGAAAAAACTTCCAGGAGGAGGTGGTGGAACCTGGGAGTGGAAAGGATGAAACCCAAACAGAACCAGGCTAGGATTGCAGCTCAGTTTTGTGGGCTCCTGATTCTTTTCAGAATCTCAGTTTCTTATCACGTCCAGTTTACCACAGTTAAGAAAGGAAAGGGAAAGATGGATGCAAAGAGGATCATCAGAGGAAAAAGACGATAAGATGAAAAAGAGGGGAGAAAAAGGTAGACAGAGAAAGGGTACTGAGAAATAGAATAAAGGAGGCAGAAAGTTGTCAGAAGTGTGGATCACAGAGAAAAGCGTAAGACTTTGTGTTAAGACTAGTGTACAGTGGAATGTGTTCATAAACTGTAGCTGTGACAACAAAACTGCTTTATGGCATGTAAAGATTGTGAATGCTGTTGCCCCTTGATGGTTGGCCAGTCTTTATTGTTCTTGTCTCCTTTTTATCTTTATAGTAACCAAAATCCTGCTGTATGGAACTGGTTACAGCCACCTCCTGGGCAGAGGTGGACATTCCCACCCCTGGGTTTTTGGGGCATTTTCTTACCCCCGGGACAGCCCCGGGACAGCAGAGCCCAGGCTATGCTGTGACCCTTTGTTTCTCTATCCATGTCTCCTCTTCAGAATACAAGGCCCTCAGAATACAAGGTCAAATTTTAAGCCTTGCCAAATTGTCTATACTTCACCCTCTGACCACTAGCTGATTCCTGGCACCTAATAGGTGTTCAATGTAATGTTTTTTTCTTCTTTTGTGGACAAATGAATTAACGAATGGAAAGTCACAGACTCTGCCTTCAAGGAGCTTGTAGTTTCCCTGGGGATATGAGACAAAACAATATGAGATAGCTGAGAATCAATTTCCGACTTGTGTGTGTACAACAGACACCAGCAACGCAGAGCTTTCGTGTTTTACTTCCTACCCCTCCTTCTATCACAGAAGCTGGGTCTCATAAGAGAAACAAAGAGCTCACGAGAGAGGCACTTTTACACTTAGTAGTCTTGGTTATTACATTTGTCATCTATGGTAAGTTTGTCAGGAAAAATGAGCATTGTATTAGTGGAAGTAAACATTAGAGAAAGCTCCAGCTTTTAAGTCCAGGGTGCATATGATTTTCCTATCATTAACAGAAGAACTTTAATGATCTGTTTATGAGTCTGTTTCTGCTATTGGACGGGAGGCTCTTTATCAGCTTTTTATTTTCGATTTCTAATTGTGATTATGAACATGCATTCTGCAGTCGGTCTTTCAAGCTTCACATCCTGGTTTTTCTACTTACTTGCAGTATGACCTCAACTTCCTCATTTGTAAATTGGTCAAAATTGGCATTATAACAGTACAATCTACATGGTCTTCAGGAGAATTAAATGAGTAACACTCAATAAAGTTCAGTATTCTTATCATTATCATCTTCACGTTCCTAGTATCCAGTATCACACTTTTCATCCTACAGGTCTTCAGTACACGTTTGTTGAATTGGAAACGCACATAAAAATATTACTTGCATTTGTAGTTGAAAATTATGATGATTAAACATAGACTTTGCACATGTAACAACAGAACACAAAGATAAGGAAAATCAAGTTAGTCGTCAAGGAACTGGGAATACAAGTTATTGCTCTGACTACAACACAAACAAACAAGACTAGTAATTCTGGGATCTGAAGTGTATCCCAAGAATGGTTATGGCTGCAGATGGCTGGCCGGGGAATTCTGAGCAAGGTGCGTAATTGCACTGCGGTTGTGTGCATTTGGACTGTTGCTGTGCCCTGGTGCTCCAGTGCATGATCCTGGCAGTCCGTGGGGAAGGAGATCTTCCAGGACTAGAGCCCATGGGGTGGAAGGATCCCTAGAGGGGTGGCATTAAGCAGTGAGGGCTTCACGCTTTAGAGAGCGAGGAACAGAGTTGCCCTTAAGGATGCCCGTGTGTATCACAGTGGTGAGGGAGATGGCGGTCTCATGGCTCCCAGGAATAACCATCTCCAGCAGCCCAGCTGTCTCCAGGGACTAGCTAATTTTGTCTCCGTGCTCGCAGAACTGGCACATTTTTGCTCCAAGCTCCACCAACAATGTGACTGCTCCTTTCTCTGGGTCTTCATGTCTTTCTTTTGGCCTCACCAGGCAGAGTCTACAATGTGCCTTCATGCAAATTCCAGAGAGGGAGTCTGGCTGCCGGCCGCAAACATCCTGATTTCACCCCAGTCTGGACACTAACAGCATCTGGGGCAGGAGTTCTCCAGCCTCCTTCCCCTGGCCCTCTTAACGTTTGATCAGGAAAAGCCCTTGGTCAAGCCACAGTCTGGGTCCCTGAAGGGGATTGACATCTAGTCTAATATGCATTGTTTGGCGTGTGGGCTCCTAGAGGAGGCAAGAGTGGCATAGGAAAGGTTCAGGAGTGAGCATGTGCTCCCTTTAAGCCCCCTGGTGTCTCCTGGCCCTCCAAGGGAATACACTTTGCTGTTCTAAATGTCATTCTCTCCCCTTGACCCCGCCTCTGCTGTGCCTCTCTTTCTGTCTGTCTCCCTCTGAAACTCTGGCTGGTGTCTCTGGCTGAGGGGCTTTGAGGTCTCCAGGATCCCAGGCCTGCCCAAGGGTGGCCCGCCCTGTCTGCAGTGGGTCCACCCACCCCAGGACTTGTGCCACCTCAGCTCTCTCCAATGACATGAAACTCAAGTGGGCTTCAGTGTGGAATTCCAGCCTGCAAATGAGGCGGGCACGTGTGTGCTGTCAGCATCCTCCTCTCAGGTGGGCCCAGACAGCAGCCACTTGGGGCGGGAGCGGGTCATTACCATCCTTGACAGGCTCCAGGAAGCATCTGCTTATGACTCAGGCTGTTTCTGTTTCTTCCCTCCCTCCTTTCCCACAACACACACACACACGCACGCACGCACACACACACACGCACACACATACAGTACAATCACACCTTTCCTCCCATCTTAAAAAAATAGCAAAAATATCATGAAATATTTTCACTTTAATTGTCACAGAGAGAGCACAGCCTGCTGGTTTTCCTGCCTGCCTGATAATTAGTCTGCAGTCTTCTCCCAGCTCCTCACCAGCACGCTGGGTGGTGCGGAGCTAGATTGTGGGGGAAGTAATTACAGCGAGGACATCTCACCTGCTGCAGTACAAGAGGCACGTGATTACCAACACCCCGACTTTAAGAGGGGTGTGTGTGACTGAGGTCCATCTTTGTCAGATCAGTCTCCTGGGCAGGGTCTGTTCCTTTGATCTCAGAGTCCTCATGGTAGGGGAGAATACCCTGTGTGATGCAGCAGATCTGGGGCCCAGGGGACCCTCCCTCCATCATCACCCAAGAGGCTGCCAGCTGAGAAGTGAGCCAGGGGAAGAGCAGGAGGGACAGAGGAAGTGCCCTCCTCCTCACCTTGCACAAAAGCTCTAGTGCCAGGCCAGAAGGATTGACCCTGGCTGCCTCCCACACACCCTTTCAGATTGCTGCTCTGCCTTAATTTTCTTTTCAGAGTCATTGTTCCTGTTCTTTGAAACATGAAGTCCAAAGTTCATTTATTCATCAAACATTTATTGTGCACATGCTATGTGCCAGGCGCTGAGCGGGGTGGGAGGGACAGAGATGAGCACATCACTGTCCTGCCTTCCCAAACTCACTCTCTAGTGGAGAGGAAATCGTGCCAACTAGCAATCACCATATGGGTGATGGAATGGAATGGAGATGGGGGTATTCCAGAAACACCAGGGAGGGAAACCCCTCAGCTTTAGGCCATGGGGGTCACAGAGGAAGGCTCCCCGACTGAGGTAACACAGGCTGGGCCTTACAGAACTGGCAAAGGCTAATGTGCAGACCATGGCCTTGGGACCACATGGCATGGAGGCCAATGCCAGGCAGACAGCCTTGTCAGGAGCCTGCAGAAACACCTGAGAACTGGGAAGCCCAGCGCCACGGGCTCCATAGGAAAAGACAACTGCAAAATCAAAATGAGTAAATGGTCCATTAAATGCCTACAAAACGTGCTATTATGTCAACCAGTCAACTGCATCTCCACTCAACTCCTCCACACTTATGTATAAAATATATTTAATGTGGCATGTGGGTAAATTGAATGGGTTTGATATGATTAGGGGCCAGGCCTCCCCAGGACAATTCTAAATCAGCTCTGCTGGGGTAGCGCAGAGCGGGAGGGACATGGCATGTAAAGCGGCAGCGTGTGCGAAGTCAGAGAGCTGGGGAGCAGCACGTCGGGCTGGGTTCCTAGGCAGGAGAGGGCCTAGCGGGAAGGTCTGTGTACGTGGTGGGTGGGGGCTAGGGGTAGGGGGTTGTACCCACAGGGGCCGTAGAAGCAGGAGAGGCAGCTGCTGGCCACCCACATGATCTGAAAAGGGCCAGACAAGGTCCTCACGAGGGCCCTGCCTGTAGCTTTGGGCACAGCAAGCTTCCCTGCAGCCCCAGATGCGGGCCTCGACGCTGGGTTTCCGCCGCATTCCCGCGCCCCCTGCGCACCCCTCTGTGGCCACCTCCGGGCGCCACTGAAGATAACCACGCATCCCACAATTCGCCGAGGTTTGTTTTCCCTCCAACTCCAGATGGCCTATCTGGGGACGGCCGAGGCCCTCGGGTGCGGGCCGTTGCCGTTTTTGATGAGCTGTGCACATATGGATACCCAAACATCTGGAGCGGCCATGTGCTGCGCGGGGCAGGCCAGCCCTGGCGAGCCAATCAGAGGCCCCGGGGCGCCGGGAGGCTGCGCGGCCCAGCCAGTGAGCACGGATAAATTATTCATGACCAAGTTATTTGTGGTGCAAGGGGTCCATCAGCTACTTTGATTAAAAATCCAATGAGTAATGAATATGCAAACGCCAGCGACTGCTCCGAGCAACAGATTTGTCAAATTGTCTATACTTCACCGAGATAAAGGAAAATCTCCTGGGGTCCCGAAATTGAAAAACCGCACCGTCAAATCACAGCATTATCTTAATTATCAAATCTCCTTGGCCATGCAAATACCCCGCGTGAAGCTGAGCAGGGCGACGGGAAAAATCGAGAGAGAGAGATATGTATTTGTCTTCCAAACCAGGGTCCTGGCTGGTAAGAAACAGCTTAGTACGGAGGAGAAGTGATTTTAATTCACATGGTGACTCCACAGCCATTTAATTATTTTAATTAGGCTTAATTAGTGGTAAATTTACAATGATATGCTTGATACCTGGCATTAAATCTTTCATGCATAAATGTTTTGTTAAAATGAGAAAAAGGCAAGTGGCATTTCGCCAGCAATTACTGCTGAATGTTCTAATGAAGGATTAGGCTCCTCCGTGATTCATGAAGACAGGCGGGCACCAAACTTGTTTGTGAGGCACTGGCACACCATAACTCATGTGCTCCCACCCGAATCATCGCTGTCCTTGTCGCTACGGAGAGCACCTGCTTTCGGGGAGGGCTGGAGTGGTGGGGGTATGGGGGGTTTGGGGGTCCTGGCTCAGAGCCCTGAGGCCCTCTGTGTGTGAGGTGGTTGGAGGGGCTCCAAGGGGCCCCCAGAGGGATTTCATCTGTGGTGCATCACACGCAGCCGGGAGAGGGGGTCCACTGTCACCCAGTAGGGTGATTGTCTGGCCCTGGCTAGTTTGTGAGCACTTGGAATTTCTCCATGCCCGGACTGGGCTGGGCACAGAGCAGGCATTGGGCACAGAGCAGGCATGCACTAGGCAATGGCTGGAATCGTTGGAAGATGTCCTGGGTCTTGCTGAGCCGTCCTGTGGCCCAGCCTGGAACTATTAATAACTACTTGTGAACCCCAAAAAGGCAAAGTCTTGGGCCTGCCTTACTGTGAGCAGCAGCTCTTCGTTCTGAGTGAGTCTGGAGATCCTGCAAGATGTTCCACCCAATCTTGTTCCTGTCCCATGGCCCAGTGTCTTCTCTGCTTCTCTCTACCTGGCATTAGAAACAAATCCTTGCTCCCTACTCTCAGCGTTCAGCTTCAGCTGCCCCCTACTCCCCAAAGAGGGAACACAATAATTTGCACCTGAACCAAGATGCCATTGTCAGAGAGAGCCAGGTGGACCGAGAGAGGAGGGAGCAAAGGCATGAATGGAGAAAGTGAAAGTAACTCTGCCAACTTTGCCACAGAACCCAGTAACACCCTAGTATCAGGCTGGCCTTGTCCCTGGCCACCTGGGGTGCAGGCTTCTCCAGAAGTCAGAAGTCCCAAGTGTGATCCCAGGGGCCATCCTGTAAGTCCTGCTTTCCCTCTGAACTCCTGGCTCCCTCTGTGCTGCTGCTGCCCCAGGCCCCGGGAGGAGACACGGTGCTTTGCATACCAATAATGCTGTCTATGAGTTCTTGCCTCCGCCTCCCTTCTCTGAGTCCAGCACTGGATTTCTAGTCACCTTCCTTCCCTGGCTTCTTCCACTCTCTGCTCCCTTCTCATTAGCTAAGGCTCCTCTTCATTCAGTGTCGATGCCTTTGGCTCTGACTTAACCGTTTCCCTGAAGAGCTCCAATGTTATGTTTCTTAAACTCATTATGAATCTCTAGTCTACAGGGTTACATTTCTTGGTTTTGGCCTCTTAATGGCCTTTTAGAATTTCTCAGCTTTTCCTTCTTTTTACAAGAGATGATGTGACTGCCAATAAGGAGACACTTTTTTGTAAAATTAGTTTTTATTTTATTTTACTCATTCAAAGGAGCATTTATGCAGCCAAGTGGGTAATTCTCTTTCCAAAGTAGTCACTACTTATATCCACTAGAATGGAAGTGCCATGAGGGCAGGGGCCCTGACAGCTTTGTTTCCTATTTAGCGCTAGTCTATCATAGTGCTTGGCATACACAGGGCATGCAGTGAATCCTTGTTGAATCAATGAGTGATTAGATCCTGCCTATCATGTGTAATTGCTTCACCATGGGAAAAGGTATTCAAAGTTCCATCTTTGTTTTCTTCGACAGAGTTTTGCTCTTGTTGCCCAGGCTGGAGTGCAGTGGCGTGACCTCGACTCACTGTAACCTCTGGGTTGAAGCAATTCTCCTGCTTCAGCCTCCCAAGTAGCTGGGATTACAGGTGCCTGCTGTAATCACACCCAGCTAATTTTTGTATTTTTAGTAGAGATGGGGGTTTCACCATGTTGGTCTCGGGGTTTCAGGCTGGTCTCGAACTCCTGACCTCAGGTGATCCACCCACCTCGGCCTCCCAAAGTGCTGGGATTACAGGTATAAGCGACAGCGGCCCGGCCCCAAGTTCCATCTTTGAATGTAAGAATCGATGTCCCACTGCTGCAGTTCTAGGATACAATGTATATTTGTTGAGTGGAACATATATGTAAAACTCTATTTGTTCCAATGGGGCAGGCGTTGACACCCAAGATAATGCCCCATATGTATCCTGTGGTTTTGTTTCTCCCTGAAACAATGGCACACACACCCAGGATATACTGTACTTCTCTTTGAAAAACAATGATTTTGGGGCTGACTAGGCCAGATAAGGGTAGAGCTGGAAAGTGGGAATTTTGGTAACCTGCCTAAGGCTAGCGACAATAGAGAAAAGGGAGAACTTTTCAGGGAGGAGAGCCTGTCAGATTCTATTGAGATGATCATATGGTTTTTATCCTTAACTCTGTTAATATGATGTATTGCATTTATTGATTTGCATATGTTGAACCATTCTTGCATCCCAGAGATAAATCTTGTTTGATCATGGTGTATGATCCTCTTAATATGCTGTTGAATTCAGTTTTCTAGTATTCTGTTGAGGATTTTTGCATACATGTTCATCAGAAATATTGGCCTATAATTTTCATTTCTTGTAATATTCTTGCCTCGCTTTGGCATCAGGGTAATGTTGGCTTTATGAGATGGGTTTAGAAGTGCTTTCTCCCCTTCAATTTTTTTGGAAGAGTTTGAGAAAAATTGATGGTAATTCATTTTTACGTGTTAGATAGAATTCACCAGTGAAGCCACCTGGTCCTGGGAGATTTTTGATTACTGATTTAATCCCCTACTCATTACTGTTTTGCTCAGATCTTCTGTTTCTTCATGGTTCAGACTTGGTAGGCTGCGTATTTCTAGGAATGCATCCATTATTTCTAAGTTAACCAATTTGTTGGTGCATAATTGTTCATACTAATCTCTTAATGATCCTTTGTATTTCTGTGGTATCAGTTGTAATATTTTCTCTTTCATTTATAATTTTTTATTTGAGTGTTTTCCTTTTTATCTTAGCCTAGTTTATTAATTTTTGTTTATCTTTTCAAAAAACAAACTCTTAATTTTTTTGATCTTTTCTATTGTTTTGCTAATCTCTATTTCATTTCTGCTCTGACCTTTATTATTTTCTTTCTTCTAACGGTAGGCTTAGTTTGTTCTCTTTTTTTCTAGTTTCTTGAAGTAAAGTCAGGTTATTTATTTGAGCTCTTTCTTTTTTTCTTAATGTAAGAGTTTATAAACTTTCCTCTTAGAATTCCTGCATTCTAAGTTTTGGTATGTTGTGTTTTAATTTTCATTTATCTCAAGATCATTTTTATTTTTCTTTTGATTTTTTTTCTATGACCCACTGGTTGTTCAAAGGGGTATTGCCTAATTTCCATGTATTTGTGAGTTTCTCAATTTTCTTCCTGTTATTGATTTCTAGTTTCATAGCTTTGTGGTTAGGAAAGATATCTGATAGATTTTCAATCTTCTTAAATCTGTTAAAACTTATTTTGTGGCCTAAGATATGATCTATCCTGGAGAATGTTCCACGTACACTTCAGAAGAATGTGTATTCTGTTGCTGTTAGATGAAATGGTCTATATGTGTCTGTTAGATTCCTTTGGTGTATACTGCTGCTCAAGTCCATCGTGTCCTTGATTTTCTGTCTAGATAATCTCTCATTGTTGAAAGTGGGGTTTGAAGTCTCCTATTATTATTGTATTGCTACTTACATTTCCCTTCAGTTCTGTTAATATTTGCTTGGTATATTTAGGTGCTCCAACATTGGATGCACATGTATTATAATAGATTTACACTCTTGATGAATTGACTATATTATCATTATATAATGACATTCTTTGTATCTCATGACAGTTTTTTGCCTTAAAGTCCATTATTTCTAAATATAGCCACCCCTGCTCTATTTTGGTTACCATCTGCATGGAATATTTTTTCCCATCCCTTCATTTTCAGCTTATGTGTGTCCTTAAAGTTAAAGTGAGTCTCTTGTAGGCAGCATCTAGTTGGAGCTTTTTTATAAAAACCATTCAGCCATTACATTTCATTGGATTGGATAAATTAATCCATTACAATTTATCTAGTAATTATTGCTAGGTAAATCTTTACTGTTGTCATTTTGTTAAATGTTTCTGTTTTGTAGTTCTCTTTTTCCTTACTTCTTCCATATTCCTTTGTGATTTGATGATTTTTTGTAGTGCTATTCTTTTTTAAATATTTTGTATATCTACTACAAATTTATCTTTGTTATTACCATGAGGCTTCCATAAAACATATTTACAACAGTGTATTTGAAGTTGATAGCAACTTAATTTTGATTACATAAAAACTCTACCCTTTAACCCTCCACACACACATTTTGTGTTATTGATGTCACAATTTACATTTTTTATATTGTTTATTCATTAACAAATACTTGTAGCTACAGTTATTAATACTTTTGTCTTTTAACTTTTAGACTAGAGTTAAAAGTGATTTATGTATCACCATTGCAGTATTAGAGTATTCTGGGTTACACCATATTCTCACCTTTATAAGGAAGTTTTAAACTTTCATATGTTTTTGTGTTGCTTATTAACATACACTTGTATCAATTGGGAGAACTCTCTTTAGCATTTCTTGTGAGGAAGTAGTGTTGAACTCCTTTGGCTTTTGTTTTATGAGAAAGTCTTTACCTCACTTTTATTTCTGAAGGACATATTTGCCAGGTATACTGTTCTTTGTTGGCAGTTTTCTCTCTCTCTCTCTCTCTCTCTCTCTCTCTCTCTCAGCATGTTGAATATATCATCCTGTTCTTTCCTGGCCTGTGAGGTTTCTGTTGAGAAATCCACTGATAATGTTATAAAGATTCCCTGGTATGTGATGAATTGCTTTTCCGATGCTGCTTTCAAAATTCTCTCTGTCATTGACTTTTGACAACATGGTTATAATGTCTTTTGGTGAAAAATTCTTCATGTTCAATGTACTTGAAGTTTTTGGGCTTTATGGATCTGGATGTTTACTTTCCTGTCCAGATTTGAGGTTTTCTGTCATTATTTCTTTAAATAAGCTTTCTGACTTTTTCTCTTTCTCTACTCCTTCTGGAAGTCTCACAATTGGTTTGCTTGATGGTGTCCCATAAGTCTTATATGCTTTCTTCACTCTTTTTCATTCTTTTTATTTGTTTGTTTGTTTCACTGACCGGATAATTTCAAGTATTCTGTCTTCAAGGTCACTGGTTCTTTTTTCTGTTTGATTGAGTCTGCTGTT
Source organism: Piliocolobus tephrosceles (assembly GCF_002776525.5). NCBI lineage: Eukaryota > Metazoa > Chordata > Mammalia > Primates > Cercopithecidae > Piliocolobus > Piliocolobus tephrosceles. The sequence goes on along the minus strand of NC_045439.1, from coordinate 143,172,152 downwards.
GAAGCTCTTTATTGAATTTTCAGTTCAGTCATATTCTTCAGCTCCAGGATTTGGTTCTTTTTTTAAAATCTTTCCATCTCCTTGTTGAACTTCCCATTTTCTTCATTTTTTTTTTTTCTGATTTCATTTAGTTGTGTATCTGTGTTCTGTTGTAGATCACTGAGCTTCTTTAAGACGGCTATTTTGAACTTTTTGTCAGAAAATGCACAGATTTCCATTTCTTTCATGTCAGCCACTGGTGCTTTATTTTGTTCTTTTAGTGGTGTCCTTTTCTCTTGAGTTTTAATGTTTCTTGAAGTCTCGTGTTTCTGTCTTTGCATTTGAGAAAATGATCACCTCCTCCATTCTTTACTGACTGGCTTTGGGAGAGAAAAACCTTCACTAGTCAGCCTGACTAGAGATTCTGGGGACCCCTTAAACCTTCTCTATGGAAGTGCTTACTTCACTCTTCTTGTTCCCTCCTTTGGGAGAAATATTAGGATTGTGTGCCTTCTCTTGATTCCACAAAGCCAGGCCAGGTGGTGAGAGCCTCCTGTTTATTTTCTACAGGGCAGTGTCCTGAAGTGTTTAAGGTTGTGCACCTTCTCCCAGTCCAGCAGAGTCAATCTGGCTACTGATAGCTGTATGGTTTCTATGGAGGCACGTGCTATCTGGAGAACCTTGTTTGTGGCATTTGTATGGTAGTGCAGGATGCCTGCCATGAGGGAGGTGAGACGAGGAGTGCTGGGAACATACGTAAGCTAGTTGGAGTGTCTGCAGGTGAGGTGCCACTTGGCGTTCATGGACAAGGTTCCTGATAGACTTCACAAACCAGCCAGTAGGATCTGAGGCCAGCTGTTGAGATTTGTGCACCAGCGGTCATAAGCTCCCTTCCTTTTTCCCTGCTCCTAGTTGTCCCTAGATGGTTCAGCTGTGCCAGTCTCTTCTATGTTCTGGGTGAGGGAAGACAGAAGTGGGTCTACTGTTGAGAGTTTCATAATGCTGAAGAAGCTGGGTGCTCACTTTGCTCTCACTTTCCCCCATAGGAGAAATCATGGGCTGAGGGAGTTTCTCTAGGCACAGAGCTGTGCCACTTTGGGGAGAAGTGAACAGTTTCATTAAGTGAAACTGCTCTTACCTTCTTCAACGAATCTATTCTTGGATATTTTGCTCCACCAAAGTGCTGGAACCTCTCAGCTAAACTCCTGGGCTCCCACAAAGGTATACTCGCCCATGGGTGGTTGTTAAAATTGGTGTTTTTGTGGGGATTTGAGGAATAGAACCTCCTATTCCACCATCTTGCTTCATCATATCTCATTTTAACTCAGTGATTTAACTCCCGTCATAAACCAGACAGTTCTTGGTGGACTATATTTAAACTCAAACAGGTAATAACTCCAATTGAAACTACTGTGCCAAATGCAATTTTAGTTAGAGCAGATTAATATTGCTTCAGGCACTAATATATAGCCATTGATTGGGTGAATTCTTTTTCTAGTCCTATCAAGAAGGATAATTGGAAATATTTTACATTCATTTCGGGTGGATAACAGTACGCATTTATGATTTTCCTCCAAAGCAGCCCACCCTCTGTCACAGTTGAATCTAAAGGGACCCAGACTTCTGGAGAGTTCACAGAACCTTACCTTGGGCCACCTTCTTGATGACATGATGTTAATCAGACTGGGTAAGCAAGAATTTTGGAAACTTTGCTAATGCATGTACTCCAGAGGTTGGGGGATAACGCTTACCAAGATTCAGAGTATTGCCACAGCAGATTTTAGGGCTTCGGTGATCTGGGGCATTTCCTTCAAAGTGAAGGACTAGATAGTGCATCTTGCATCTCTCATCACTAAGAAAGAAGCACAACACCTGTTGCACTATAGCTTAATTAATATTTAGTTGTGAGGGCAAATCCTCCTAGTGGGCAAAACTTTAGGCTATGCATTTGGCCATCTACTTTGGACAGAGAAGTGACCAAAGACAAAAGACATATATGATCTATTTCTGAGCAGTGACTGTATCCCCAATAGGTGGAATTGATGATTCTGAAACCTAACGAGTGGTCGTAGCAGAGGACCTGTCCATCATCTCTCCTAGTGACCAAAAAGGAAGGTTTCCCTATGACTTAAGGCCAAGTGGGTCTCAGGTCCTTGTTTCCAGCAAGTATTCCATTAAACTTTAATCTATGAATACTGCCTGGTCACTTTGAGCTCTTCACGTTATAGGACTAGTAGGCAAAAAAGGAAGTCACCATCCTGGCAGGAATGGTTGACTCAGGAGAGGGTAGGGCTACTCTTCTAAAACTGAGGCAAGGAAGGATACAGTTGTCACTCAAGTGATAGACTGGGTAGTCTCTTAATACTCTATTGCCCACTTTGACTGATAATGGACTCGTGCAGCATCCACAATTTAAGAAGGGCATGAGACATGGGTTCAGGTCCCTCAGGATATAGGGTCTAGATGACTTCACTAAGTTACTTACCTGGTCCAACATCAATGCTCATCTAGAATAGAGAATAGAAAAAAATGAGGGGTATCATTACAGCATTGAGACCAGCTTCAGTGTTGGAGGCAGGAATGGGGGACTATTCTTCACATTAACCTTCCTCCTGTGTGTTTCCCCAGCTAAGAGACCAACCAGAATCGTAAAAGGTTATGCAAAGGAAGGTTACTGGAGTTGTACTAGGGTACCCTGGGTGGTTGCTGCGGTGCGTTGCCCACATCGTCCCTTCGGGATCGAGGCACTCATTTTGTTGGGATTGTGGCTGGCTCTCAACTCAAGTCTCTCTCCAGGAATCACTCTTAACTAAAGGGAATCCTCTTGCCAAAGTCACTCCTCTGGAGGGAGCCCATTTCCAGTGACTGATCACTGAGGGTATGTAAAGGCCCAGCGTTCTTGCTGTAGGGCAAGGAAATTCTGCAGGACTATTCCAGCTATAGAAATTCCTCTCCTCCCTCTGCCCAATCCCAGATCCTTCACTCCATACCCAGACCCCATCTTCCCTACTCCCCAGTGAACTTCCTGCAGACATTCTATAGTGAAACCCCCCAGCCAGACACTAAGAGCTTCTAAACACCTTTTTGTACCTTATGAGTAAATATGAATATAAAGACAAGAATTATCAGATATTTGAGGACAATCTCTAACTTGAAAGAGAGATCCCAATGCAAACCAGTGGAAAATGAACTCAGGAGAAAGACAAAGACCGTAGGGAGGAAATGGAACTTCAAAAAAAAAAAGTAAAAGAGAGATAAGCAAAGATATACCCACTGTGCAATAAAAACAGAATGGTATAGAAAAGGAGCAATCAAAGAGATTCTGGATATTAAAATTACCATATCAGAAATAAAAACTGTGATGTGACCGTATTGTGATGTGCAGAAGTGAAGGGGGAAGTGTTTGTGAGAGTGTGTATGAGTGTGTATGTGTGGTGTGTCTGTGTGAATGGGGTATAAAAATCCAGTCCATGTATTCCATAGATGGAAGATTTCAGATTACATTTCATTTTTTTTTTATATCAGGAACCAAAAGTGTAAACATCTTACTTATAAATATGAACATAAATATAAGATGATATAGCTAAAAACAGAAATTGAGTGCCTCTAGATTTTGGGAAATCAGGAGGCACTCAATTTTTTGAGGAGGGTATGGGTCAGGAGACTGATACTTTTCACTAAAAGCCTTGTGCAGCTATCTGACAGTTTAAATAATACTTTTATTACTCTGTTAAAATGCAAATCAATTTTTTAAAAAAATTATTTACAATGGGGCTTGAAATCTGAAAATCTTGGGCTGAAATCTACGCTCTGCCATCTTCTCCCCAGGGAACCTTAGCTAAGCACCTCAGTCTACTCATCTACAAGATAGGTATAGGCCCACTTGCTTTTTCAGGCTGTTCTGAGAATTCTGTAGATAATAAATCTAGAAGCAGGTTTTCACCTGAAAGGTTCTGTGCAAATGCAACTACCATGGTCATGCACATTTTACCCACTGCTAAGTTTGGCCAACAAAATAGGCGGCGCTGGTTGTGCTTTTTCCATGGCCGTGTTCAAAAAGGCACATCCCTTTTGGTTGTAAAGGCTTTAAACGTCTCCTCTCGAGACAGATTGTCTCATCAGAAATACCAACATATCTGGATGATTTGCAAACCAGCCACCAGCTAAATTTACTGCCTCCTAAAATAGTTTTGGGATATCTCTAGGACAGGCCCAGCCCCAAACACATTCATAAAGGCAGCCAAGACTGGCTTTGGCACTCCCACTCCCTCCTGGCTTGCAGTCTTTCCTGCTCTCTAGCGCCCACCCCAGATACCCAATACCCCTGCCCCAACCCCCTCCCCTCCAGCTCTCCCTCTCCAGACAAGACCTGCTTTCTGGGAGGGACGGAGAACCTCACTACGCCACAGGGATATCATGGGCCAACAGTAGCTTCTATCGAACCACTCTTTCCCATGAGAATGTGCATTTGAACACGGAATCAAGTATTAAGCTAAAGAAGAAAAGTTTTAATGGTGAATTAATGCAGAAACAAGACCGTCAAGAAGTATATTTTGGGAAGTGACGACATCCTCGCCCTTCTAAAATTATATCATGCACATGAATAGAGTTGGAATATCTATTTCCACATAGAGGCGACCATCTGACAGGCCTTGTTCTGAGGCCCCAGACAGGGCCTATGCACTTCAAGTTACTAGAATCCTAGTACTTCACAGAGTCATTGGAGGGAATCCTTCCTAGCTGCCTTCCTGTTGCAAGGAGCCCCTTATCGGTGTCCTTTGCCGTAGAGACAGACATTCACCCTCTCTTTCAATGAGAACCTCTTTCCTTCAATGTCTAACCTTGTGTTAATGATAGATGGTTCCTACTATTCGAAAAGACTTCCTTGTACCAGTTTGATTCTGTCTTCTTCTAATTTCAACTCATTGGTTCTATTTCCACCCTCTGAGGCAAAATAGAACAGCAAGTTGAACCTCTTTCTCAGCAATGGCCCTTTGTTTATGTGAAAACATTATTCTCTTTGCCATTTTCCAAAGGGTGTTCCATTGAATACTAGTTCTGGAGGATACTAGTCCTAAAAGGTATGTGATGAAATGGTTGAGCAGACAAACAGGTTTGGGGAATGCTGAGCTAGTTGAAGTTACACAGGTTTGTTTATGGCAGGACTTTACAGAGGACTTTTAATAAGGAAACACACCAAGCCATGCTCTGAGAACGGGATTCAGAATGGTCTGCTTTTTGAACTTGTGAAACCCTAGAATGCTCTTTTGGTGATAATCTTATGGGTTTAGTGTTGGGAAATCACTAGTCCTGCAGAATGAGCTCTGGAGTAGGAATCACTGGTGTGCTGGTTTCTGCCTATTCACAATAGCCAATTGTGAACGTCCCTCCCAACTCTGCATTCAGTGATGTCACATGGTGATATGGTTTGGTCTGTGTCCCCACCCAAATCTCATCTTGTAGCTCTCATAACTCCCACGTGTTGTGGGAGGACCCAGTGGGATGTGATTGAATCATAGGGGCAGGTCTTTCCCTCACTGTTCTCATTATAGTGAATGGGTCTCACGAGATCTGATGGTTTTAAAAACCAGAGCTCCTCTGCACAAGCTCTCCCTCTGCCTTTCGCAATCCATGTAAGATGTGACTTGCTCCTCCTTGCCTTCTGCCATGATTGTGAGGCCTCCCCAGCCACGTGGAACTATGAGTCCAATTAAACCTCTTTCTTTTGTAAATTGCCCAGTCTCAGGTATGTCTTTATCAGTAGGGTGAAAACAGACTAATACAGTAAATTGGTACCATTAGAGTTGTGTGTTGCTGAAATGATACCCAAAAATGTGGAAGTGGCTTTGGAAGTGGGTAACAGGCAGAGGTTGGAACAGTTTGGAAGGCTCAGAAGAAGAGAGTAAAATGTGGAAAAGTTTGGAACTTCCTAGAGACTTGTAGAATGGCTTTGACAAAAATGCTGATAGTGATATGGATGATGAAACCCAGGCTGAGGTGGTCTTAGATGGAGATGAGAAACTTTTTGGGAACTGGAACAAAGGTGACTCTTGTTACGTTTTAGCAAAGAGATTGGTGGTTTTTGCCCCTGCCCTAGAGATTTGTAGAACTTTGAACTTGAGAGAGTTGCTTCAAGACATCTGGCAGAAGAAGTTTCTAAGCAGCAAAACATTCAAGAGGTAACTTGGGTGCCACTAAAGGCATCCAGTTTTATAAGGAAAGCAGAGAATAAAAGTTGGAGAATTTGCAGCCTGACAATGTGCTAGAAAAGAAAATTCCATGTTCTGAGGAGGTATTCAAGCTTGCTGCAGAAATTTGCACAAGTAATGAGAAACCAAATGTTAATCCCCAAGACAATGGGGAAAATGTCTCCAGGGCATGTCAGAGACCTTTCTGGAAGCCCTTCCCATCATAGGCCCAGAGGTTTAGGAAGAAAAAATGGTTCTGTGGGCTCTGCCCAGGGTACCTCTGCTGTGTGCAGTTTAGGGACTTGGTGCACTGTGTCTCTGCCACTCCAGCCATGACTAAAAGGGTTCAAGGTACAGCTTGGGCTGTTGCTTCAGAGGGTGGAAGCCCCAAGTCTTGGCAGCTTCCACATGGTGTTGTGCCTGCAGGTGCACAGAAGAGGTTTGGGAACCTCTGCCTAGATTTCAGAGGATGTATGGAAATGCCTAGATGCCTAAGCAGAAGTTTGCTGCAGAAGCAGGGCCCTCATGGAGAACCTCTGCTCAGGCAATGTGGAAGGGAAATGTGGGGTCAGAGCCCCCATATAGAGTCACTGGGGCACTGCCTAGTGAAGTTGTGAGAAGAGGGCCACTGTCCTCTAGATCCCAGCATGGTAGATTCACCAACAGCTTGCACTGTGCACCTGGAAAAGCCACAGACACTCAACACCAACCCTTGAATGCAGTTGGGAGGGAGACTGTGCTCTGCAAAGCCACAGGGGCAGAGGTGCCCAAGACATGGGAACCCATCTTTTGCATCAGCATGACCTGGATGTGAAACAAGGAGTGAAAGGAGATCATTTTGAAACCTTAAGATTTGACTGCCCTGCTGGATTTTGGACTTGCATGGACCCTATATCTCCTTTGTTTTGGCCAATTTCTCCCATTTGGAATGACTGTATTTACTCAATGCCTGTATCCCCCTTGTATCTAGGAAGTAACTAACTTGCTTTTGATTTTACAGGCTCATAGGTAGAAGGGACTTGCCTCGTCTCAGATGAGACTTTTGAGTTAATGCTGTGAACTTTTGAGTTAATGCTGAAATGAGTTGAGACTTTGGGGGGCTGTTGGGAAGGCATGATTGGTTTTGAAACGTGAGAACGTGAGACTTGGGAGAGGCCAGGGGCGGAATGATATGGTTTGGCTCTGTATCCCCACACAAATCTCATCTTGTAGCTCTCATAATTCCCATGTGTTGTGGGAGGGACCCAGTGGCAGATGACTGAATCATGGGGGCAGGTCTTTCTCATGCTATTCTCGTGGTAGTGAATGGGTCTCACGAGATCTGCTGGTTTTAAAAACAGGAGTTTCTCTGCACAGGCTCTTTGCCAGCTGCCATCCACATAAGATGTGACTTGATCCTCCTTGTCTTCCACTATGAGGCCTCCCCAGCCATGTGGAACTGTGAGTTCACTAAACTTCTTTATTTTGTAAATTGCCCAGTCTTGGGTATGTCTTTATCAACAGAGTGAAAATGGACTAATCCACATGGGGAGCTTGAAATTGGCCACAGTGGGAGTACGTACATAACAGCAACTGGCAAATGCTACAAACCAGGGCTTTCTATGCCTAGAGAGCTGATTGCTAAACATTTACCAGCACACAACTCAACCAGAGGCTGTCGGTTAAAGGCACTGGGTACTAGGCCTGGCACAAGTCATCTCTCCTTTATGACTCTCTGTTCTCATCTGTTTGAATTTGTGAACTAAACAGTTCTTTTCTGCTTTGAGATAGGGCTACACATAGCTCCTCTCAGATTGCCCTTCTAAGTTCGACATCCCTGGTCGATTTGCCCATTCTTCCTAGGTTATGATTTTCAAATCTCTTACCACCCTGCTGGTTGCTCAAGCCCAAATGCTCTCCATGTGGTCAGTTTCCCTTTTGCATGGAAGTCTGCTTCTGGAAGTGGACACCATCCTCTAGATGTGGCCTGGCCAGTATGAGCAGGTAAGCCACAAAGCACACATGTAAGGGCCAGAGGCTTCTAGATGGTAAGAACTCCCAAACAAGGCAGGTATTTTCAACGCCCTCAAGATGGTAAGTTCCTTCCACCAGTGTGGCCTCTCCTGTCTCTCATGCTCACACCAGGCATCATGAGGTGGTGCTATATCCAGGCTCTGGGGTACATGTGAATCCTGTTTACCGTGTAACCTTGAGTAATGAGACTCTGGGCTTCCCTCAGTTTTCTTACCTGTAATCTTGGGAAATAATGGTTCTTAGCTATATGGTTATTATCAGGATTAAATGAAAGAACACGTGAAGTGTTGGACAAAGGACAGCCTTCATAACTGTTGTTATTGTTATTAATCAATTACAACACTCTTTCCCACTGTCACAGATGCCATTGGTGTCCTACCCAGATCCTCTTTGCCCGGCCAGTTCTTCCAAATCTCAGCTGTTGTGAGTGTGAGATGCTAACGATTCATAGTTGCATTCCTCCCTGTGGCATATCCCTCAGCAGGAACACGAGTCTCTCTTATAGGAGGTATCTGGGAGGTTATGCTCACCTCCCACCTTCCCTCAGGGTCAACCCATGGCCAATGACTGACTGATACAGAGATACAAAAGCCTTGCTTCACTGTGGGACAATCCTGCCATGCTATTCACACTCCAGAACGTCCCATGGGATCAGGTTGAGGCCAGGCTTCAGCTGAAATGATGTCTTTGTTTAGCATCTTCTTCTGCATCTCTCACTTTCTTACAGGTTTCTCTGGAGGGCACTTCCTCGATAAATAATGTGCACAGGAATACCTGTCTCAGGCTCTGCCTCCAAGAACCAGTCCTAAGACACCCGCGAAGCCTGGATAAAACCTTAATTTAACATAGTGTCTCAAGTAGATGCTACCCACTGATTTGAGTTGGCATTGGAAGGGAAACCCATGGGTGTCCTTCCAGGTCTAACCTCTTATTGGTTTGGTTGAAAAACTGTGGGAGGCATCACAGGTACAGGAGCAGCTGAATGAAGCACAGGGTGAAACTGAACAGAGTCTAGCAAGTAGAGAGGTAGCGAGAGATAAGATTGGACAGAGAAAGGACTCAGAAATACATGGCCTTAAGGGCTAGAACAAGAGGCTTAGCCTTGATTAAAAATGCCCGAAGTCTTAGTCAGGAGACCAGCATTCCAGTGCTAGTGTTGCTGCTCAGCAGCTGTGGGAACTGGAAAGATGATTATAACACTGACTTCACAGGGTAAGGATTACATGAGATAACACTGCGCACTTTAAAGGGGCTGTGGTTGACACCTGTCGTTTTTTCTTGCCAATCACCTATTTTCCCCTTTTCTGATATTGGCATCCCTGTGGCTTGGGTGGTCTTATGCTAATCACTCCCTTGAAGAGTGACTGAGTCATTATGATTGGCTGTAGGTGAGCATGTGACCCAAATCAGGCCAACGACAGTTATCCCAGTTTCAGAAATGAGAAATATTTAATTTTAGGAATGACTCTCTCCTTCTGGGCTCTCTGCCTCTAAGGCTCATATAAGCCTAGCATTGCTAGGGGCCATTGTTATCACCACTTAGAGAAAGTTGCCCTGGGAATAAAGTCAATGAGGAGGAGAGCAGGGACTTCTGTTCCTGGCAATGTTTAGCTAAATAACCTGAACTCACTCCCTCAGAAAATTATTTTAAAATTACATATCAATTAAAATAAATATATGTAATGCCTAACTGAGCTTGCAAAAAATATGGGGAATCACAAGGGGTCCAATAAAATAAAGATAGAACAAAAATCAGAGTATCTGGCATGTAAGTTGAGGCTGTAACTGCCTTGAGATGGTGTGGGTAGCCTCAGGACTTGAGACTGAATCTGCACATGGCAGCCAAAGACAAGGCCCTGAGCCTGTGCTAAGTTTAACACGAGGACTGTGCATGAAGGTAGGATCTTTCAAGCATTGTGCTTCAGCAGGAGGAAAACATCATACACAGGGAGCCAACAGAAAAGCTGTATGTCTTGGCCTGAGCTCTGAGGATGAAAGAGTGTCCCTCGATAGTTTATGTAGGCAAGTCTATGTGTTGTGAGGCGTTGGGCTATGCCATGGTATTACCTGTATGATCTTGGAATCACTGAACCTATAAACTAATATTGAAATGATGGTAGGATAGATAGAGATGGCCCTCGGGAACTGGGCAAAAGCAAACTCAGACTCTTTGGCAACATGCCATCAACCCAAATGATTCTCCACAAATAAGGTTCCATTGAAAGTAGCCTCACAATCCTACATAACAAAACACACAAGAGATGGATCCACCTTGAGTGACAGTCAAGAGACCCAGCAAAGAGCAGTATTATACCCTAACACATTCCACCCACAAGAACTCCAGGTAGCAGAACTATTAGTCTATACAAATAAGTATGCTTGAAATGAATAAATGCATAAAAGGTGAATCAATTACCTCAGAAAGAACATGATAACATGAGAAAATAACTTTCATGTTGCAAAAAGAACCCAATAGAATTACTAGAAATGAAAAACATGTACTCATTGATTTTTTAAAATAAGGATTAAAAAGCAGATTAGACACAATTGGAGACAGGATTAATGAACTTGAAAATATATCTGAAGAAAATAATTAGCATGCAGACAGTTAAATACATAGAAATATGAAAGAGTGGTTTGGAGACGTGGAGGACAGGATAAGAAGGCCCCACACACATTTAATGGGAGTTACAGAAGGAGAATAGAAAAAAATGAGCGAGAGAGAGGCAATATTAAACCGTACAATCAATAAGTATGTTTTGGAATTATTGAAAGACATTAATCCTCAGATTCAGGAAACACAGGTAGCCCCAGTCAGTATAAAGAAAATTAAGTCCACCCCTAGAACATCATACGTTGTACTAAAACCGCAGAACACCAAAGACAAGGAGATCTTAAGAAAGAGAACAGAAAAAAGATAGATTATTATAAATAAATGACTGGCAACTATAAGAGCAATAGCAGCTTTCAATAGCAACTATAGAAGCAAGGAGAAAACGGAATAATGTCTTCAAAAAATTAATAAGGAAAAAATAAAAAACAAACTGTCACATTAGAATTCCAATTAAGAGTCAGAAAAAGGGAAAAGGAAAGGCATTCCAAACAAAGTTTAACAGAGTTTTCTGTTAACAGATCCTTTCTGAAAGCTCTGTTGCAGGATGATTTTAGGAAGAAGAAAATTCTACCTAGAGGCAAGGACTGAGGTGCAAGAAGAAATGGGAAGCAGAAAAAATGATAAACATGGGATGAATCCAATCAAGCATTTCCTGCATAAAACTATAGTAACATTAAATAATTTTTGGGTATAAAACTATTTGGATTTGGATAAGATATATAAGATGTGAAGAGACTCATAGTGGCTAAAGTATTATAAAGTCTTATATTCTTTGATGATACAGACTTTTACTTCAGACATAATAAAGTCAGACATAATAAAGTCAAACTTCAGACATAATAAAGTCAAGTATGCATGTTAAAAAAATTAAGGCAAACCAAGAAAAATGCATAAGATACAAACCAGTAAAATGTATGAACTATAAGCCAGTAACAAAGAGAAAAAAAGAAAGGCTAAAGAGAAAACACTCTATGCCATAAAAAGAAGGAAAAAAAGCATAGAAAAAGCAGAGTAAAAAGAATACAAAAATAAAACGCTACTAAGTAAATACAAATAGATTAGTGAGCACAATATATTGTTTCAATGGATTTAAATCTCTGGTTAAAATGCAGAAATATCAAAGTGCATTTTAAAAAATTCCAACTCTATGTTGTTTATAAGACATTAGGTAAATCATAAGAACACTGAAAAGTTGAAAGTAAAAGGATAGAAAAAGTTGCCATGAAGAAAATCAGAATCGAGAGATCAAGGAAAAGAGATGTTTTTGATAGTCTCAGCTGACCTCAGAATCCAGCCTTTACTGCTTGCAGATCCAGTTGTGTGAATCTTCAAATATCCCACTCTTTCCCGCCATTCTGCAAGCTTGTTTGAGTTGGGTGTTTTCACTTGCAGCCAGAAGATGACGAATCAACGCAGAAGTAGATCTGCAGCTCGGGATCCTGATGACTCTAAGAAGGGTAAGGTGAGAGTCATGTTTTAGAAGAATTCATCTGGTAATGACAGGAAGAGCAGACTGGAGAGGGGAGAAGCTGGAAATGGGCAGTGGACAAGGCAATCATGCAGGCAAGCAGCGAGGAGAGCTGTGCTGAGGAAGTGCCAATGAACCTGGAGAAGCAATGGGAAGGTTTCCAGAAAACTGCTTTGAACATTTGATTTGTCTAACCTTAAAAGTGTTCATTCATACAGCTCCTGAGAGCTTGCTAGGGTTTGTAAGACATTAACTGAGGGGCTTCTGTGTCCTGAGGAGAGCATTTTGAAAATATTCCCAGATGCTCAGCCAACTCAACAAAAGTCATTAAAAAACCAAACCAAAGAAACAAACAAAAACAACAATAGCAGGAATACTCTGGCCACATCTTAGATCAAAGTGATAAGGATATCTGAAAATCTTTAACCCAGAAACAAGAACTCGGTAAATATAAATAATGATATGGTTTGCATCTTAGACTGGTTGAATTATGTATTTCTAGGCAGAAACCCAGGAACACTGATATCTGCAAATGGGACACACAGGGATATAGCTACATTTCTGTGCTTCCTTTTTCTTACAGGTTAAGTGAGGCAACTGGACCAGCTTTCTAGCATCACTTCTCGCAGAGTTTATGGGTTTTTTCTTTTAATTTTTTCAAATGTTGGGATACCTGGGTAGAGAGGTATGTGTGGTTCCTTCTGTGCCTCCGTGTGTGTGTGCATACATGTATGTGTGTGAGATCAACAACCATACATGGGCCTGTGTTTTCCTCTCACTGTCTAGCCATGTCTCTGGCTGCCAGCTTGCCTGTGTGTTCATAATCATTTGTTTGTTTCTTCCTCCCTCTCCTCCTCCTCTCGCCGCTTCCCCTTTTTACTCTCCCCCGAAACTCTGTGAGATGCATGAACATTTCTCAGTTATGTGATGTTCTCAGCAGGAGGATGGAGCCAAATAATGGTGTTTCTAGTTATTATTCTGATGAATCACAGGGGAACAGCTTTCACCAAGGTAGAACGGCTTGCATAAAATATGTTCATTCAATTAAAAAAAAAGAAATTGAAAAATAAGATACTGCCAACATGGGGCACTGAGTTATGTAGGGTTTATGCAGCATTCAATTTGCAATTCAAGCAAGAAACACACCAGAGAGGCACCTGTGAGGAAGTTCCCTGGAATGGGGGGAGGGGTTCCCACTGCCAAATAAAAACCTTATGCCTCAGATGAAGTTTCTGGAATATGGAAGAGGGGAGTGTAAATAGTCCCTGGGTTCCCTCAAGCTAGACTAAGCAAGGGATTCTATGCTGGAGATACTGTGGCCCCTGATAGTGAGAACTGGCTGGCTTGTGACCTCAACTGCCTAAGTGGTCACCATTTGAATGCCTGTCCCATAGCCGCAGCTGATCTGCTCAGGCACTGGTACTCGACTCAAAGATACTGGCCTGACCTGGGAGATGGCCTCCCACGGGAATGACAAGCCAGGCCAATCGGATTCTGTCTCTCTCTGACTTCTGGCCCTTCACTTGAAAGTGACATCAAGAAATACAAAGAGAACAAAGCAGTTAACAGTGGGAGCTATGAAGGAGAGCAGGTCATGGTTGAAAGTAAGAGGGAGCAGAAAGTGGAAAAGGCAGAGGATGCAAGTTAGGAGACAGGGGAGGCTCTGAGCAGAGGCTCCGGGAGAAGAAGCGATCTCATGTGGCAGGCAAGACAGCGCGGCCCAGGAGGGAGGTGGTGGGAGGAGGTATGTGCGGGGCATTGTTCTAGAAACTGGGAAAGAGACAGAGGTCTCTCTCTTTGTGGAGCTGACGTTTTAGTGGGCTGTCCCTGAGGGGCTGCTGTGGTCTACACCTTTGACCTGCACAACCACATTTTGTATCATTCCCTGTCCATTTCATTTTCCTCAAGCCCCAAAGGATGGAACCTTGGGAATATCAGCTCCTACCCACATGGCAAGATTTGGTTGCAAGCAACAGAAATGAACCTTGGCTAACCTAAGCAAAAGAGGAGTTTTAAGGCTCATGGAACTAGGAAAGATACGAAGGTATCTCAAACCCCATTGATGGGGTTTCATGAGTCAGGCCTCTCTCACTCCACCCCTTTCTCACTTTTGCTTGCTGGCTTGCCTACCTTCTGCAGACAAGACCACACATGGCAGGGAAAATGTTCACCATCAACCCCTGCTCACACTCTCCCAGCTCAGGATCCCCAGTAAAGAGAATAATCCTAGGGAAGATTCTGATTGGCCGGGCATGGGTCAGTTGTATCCCCAGACCAATCACTGTTGCCAGAGGATATTAGCCAGTCCAACCTACCTAGACACCTGTGGCCAGAGGGGTAGGCACCGTCATAAGATTAAAAGAGCTAGAGGAAGAAATGTGAGAGACAGCAACAGCAATAGTTACCATAGTCTAATGTCAAAAAAGAAAACCTCAAATAGCAGAGGCCAGATTTGGCCCCAGGCCCCATCCACATTACTGGTCTTCCAGGCCCTTGGAGAAGGCATTTTAGACCACGTAACTTTGAGTCTATTTACTAATCGGGGGCTGCTGGGATACATTAGGATAACTCGATTGTAAGATTTTAATGACATAACATCAAGACCTCGGGAGGCCTGAGCCCTGCAGTCGATCAATTCACATACCTTTCACTCAGGCCCAAGTGACTGAAAATCATTTTGCTCCCCGAGCTCTTAAAGGTCAGGAGTTGAATGCTTCAAGAAAATCTCTTTCTCTATCACAGGAAACCTCTTGCATTTAGCGTCCTGTCAATCAGGGGCACCCCAGGAGGCCTTAGAAGGGGAGTGCAGAGAAAATGTGGCCTGTGTTCCTTTCTTCCTTTTTTTCCTTTTGGTTAGGCTGGTGCGTGTGTGTGTGTGTGTGTGTGTGTGTGTGTGTGTGTGTGTGTGGTGTGTGGGGATGCTGGTTGGGGAGAGAAGCCCTGGTTCTCAGAATTCACTTGTCCCCTCCCAAGCTGTTGCATAGTGCCTGGTTTAACTCTCAGAGCAATGAAGCCCTTTCTGTCCCTCAAAATGAGCCTGCTTCAGTTTGTGTCAGTTTTGAGTGGAGACAGAAAAAAACTGGGGTCACCTCTGAGACGAGGACACCTCCCCAGTCCACGCCAGCACCCTAATGATCTCCTCAAGAAACTCCTCTTCTTCAAATTGGCTCCTGTAGTTCAGGGCAGGTGTCCAAAATGCAAATGAAGCCTCAGTGCCTCCGTGCCCCAGCTTGGCAGGGACTCTGAAGCTATGTGACCCCCTCTGCTAACTGGTCTGCAGCTTAATGACATGCAAATAGGAGGGACACAGTCTGTCAAACGGGGCCTAATCCCTTTGTTCCTACCTGCCAGCTGGGCAGCCTTTTCTAAACCAGTTTTGGCTGGGAGGACAGCTGCGAGGTGCTGATGGGGAAGCTGGGCCACGCAGAGCTGGTTGCCTGGTAGCCACAGGCAGCACTGGGGGCCTCAGGTGGCGGATGGGCCCTCAGAGTCCCCACTATGAAAGTAGGGGTGCCTTGGCCTCTATGTTCACATCCTGGGGTCCTTGAGTCTTCCAAGGATTTGTGATTCTAAGGGGAGCATGTGACCTTGAACAGGGGCCCTCTCTGAGCCTCAGTTCCCTTGCCTTTAAAATGAGGTAGCTGTTATTGATGACCCCCATCTCCAACCCAGCCTGAACAGCTCAGTTCTTTCTATCTTATAAGTCGGGGTTCTAAGAAAAAAAAAATTAAAGATTCATCTGCTAAATAAATGCTTGAAAGTCATTAGATTAGATTGAGTGATCTGCCGTCCATTTCCATCTCTAGCGGGCTGGAGCTGCTGCTTGCCTCACAGAGACCTTGTGAGATAGGCAAGCCCAGGTAGCTCCATCTCTCCATTTCACAGATGGCAAAACTGAAGGCCAGAGAGCAGGAGTGAGTTTCTCTGAATCACACAGCCAGTTTGTGTCATGCAGAGACCAAACTGTACTCTACAGATCCCAGATGGAAGTTCTCTCTGCTGAAACTCACTGCATAAGGTGCAAGGTAGGATCAGAGAAAGAAAGGGCCCTTGGTGGGTTTCAGCCCTGGCATTACAGGGCTATCAGCATGTCTGAAAATTTATTCCTCAGATTTGGTGGATAAAGACCATGAAGCCAATGCTGATGTTGGTTTCTTGGCCGATTTTGAGTGCATGTGTGTGTGTGTGTGTGTGTGTGTGTGTTTGATAGGATGATTGCCTATACAATGTCCTTCTTAACAGCATCCTGTGGACCAAATGCCATCCTTGCCATGCCACCAGATGCTGTCTTGTGTGCATTCAGGAAGTGTTTACTGAGCACCTGCCTGCAGCTTGCATAGTGAAGAGGACTGCGTCTTTGCCGCCAGGCCACCTGCAATCCAGTGGGGAAATCTGGACACATCTGGCGTACTCCGAGCAGGGCGGTCCTTTTGGGCCTTGGTTGTCAGTTCAAGTTTATTCCCCCACCATTCGCCGCCCACCACCACCTCCCCGCCCCACAGGGCAGCCTATTCCTTCCTCAGATCTGAGGTGTATAAAATCTGGGCAGAGGTGGTCTCAGCTGAATACTCCTGTGCCTCACTCAGTTTCATGGAGGTTCCCACTAATTTTGTGAAGCTCTGGGTGAGGATTGTCACTCATCAACTCATTTAATGCTTTTAGACAGGGATAATAATTACTCCCAGTATGTATATGAAAAAACAGGCTTAGCAAGAAGAGAAAGTGCCATGCTCGAGACCAAGCAGCTCACAGGGAACAGAGGAAGGAGAATAAGGGAGATTGCTTTTATAATGACAAACCCACGGTTTTCTCAACTGCATCCAAGCCTTCCTTTAAAAAGATCTCTGAGGAAAGGTTAGCCAATGACCACAACTCCCTTGTTATATTAATAACCTAATGGAGGCCGCTTGGTGGAGCAGAAAGATCACCAGGAAGATGAGGTTGGAGCTTCCACTCCCTTAGTGGCCACTGCAGGCCCGGAAGATGTCATCTCATCTCTCCTGGACAAGAAGCAGTTGGGCCAGCAACGTTGTGAATTCCTTTCCAGCTCTGGCCCTCCAGCGTGCCAAGAATTTCTCAGGTTCCTACCAGGCCTTTGGTTGAATTACAGTTCATCAGGTTTGCAGAAAATGAAAAACCTGCTAATATTTGCAGACAGCCAGGAATTTGACTATTTTCTAACTGAAGCCGAAGATGCCAGAGGGGATATTAAGTATCTGTGGGATTTATTGATCTCTCAGTCCCAGACTACTTGGGAAACAATTAGAGGTCAATACGCAACGCAAAATGAAATTTGCAGCTGTCAGATCAACCATTTGGAAATATTCCCTTGCCCTTTTGCCTCTATTTTCTGTCAAGAGAAATCATTCTCGGGTACAGAGCCGACACTGGGGCTGGGGAGCCATGCACTGTGCTTGCAGGGAGGGCAGCCTGAGATGCCAATTAGCTTGGCGCTGCTGAGAGGGCCCTGGTCTGGGAGACTAGGGCCCCGCTCTGACCTGCTGCTTACTCTCTGTGGGATCTGGGGCAGGTCACCCCATTCTCCAGGTTTGGCTGGGATTTTTCCTCTCTGAAAAATCCCACCCTGAGTGTAAAATCCTCTCCTTGTGGTCTTCTTGCTTAGCTGTGGCTGCAAATGATTTTATGTGAAATCTGCCTCCTTAAAACCACTCTGAATTATAAAATAACAAATTTAGGCATTTATTGTCTCCTTCCCTTTCTCAACACATTTTCCTTCCCCTGGCATCCTGTCCTACCCTTCACCCCGGGCCTAGCTTGTGCCCAGCCAATTGTTGGAGAAGTCCTGGTGAAAATGTCCACTGAGATGGCTCAATGGTCCTCTCTCTGAAGTATTTATGTTTTAACTGGGAGACTGGGAAACCCACACACATTATTAGCGTGTGAAGGTAGGCTTTCAGATGCCATGGCACCTGGAAGTGGGAAGTTGTTTTTAGATGGGATTGGGAACTGAGGCTCTGAGTTCCCGCTCCGACCCAATCCGTCAAATACCGGGGAACCTCCAAAGTGAGCAAGGGTTGACCGTGTCCTTTACCGCCAGCCTCAGACCCCTTATATCTCTGGAAGGGTAAGACAGTATTCGGCATGTCCCAAACGTTATTCCATGGAACACTCAGAGAGCCTGGTCTTCAGCCTGAGCTGGTCTCACCCTCATTTTAGTGCTGAAGATTCTGTGGTCAGCAGGCAGATTGCCACAGCCAGGAAGCTCACAAGAAGCTGGGAGGTGTCTGCAGTTTGGGTCGCTGCTCTTGGGCCCAGGTTTCCGCACCACCTTCCACTTGGTGCTGAAGACATTATTGAATCTGGTCTTGCCGAGGCCTCCTCTGCGGAGGGTTTCCAGAAAGCCACAGTCCTGGACTCAGCATCTCCAGGCTCCCCCTTGCTCCACAGAGCTGGAAGTTCCACAGCTCCCAAAGGGGCCTGCCCAAATGGAACATGAATTCATTTTTGCTTCCTCCTGACTGGATCAGCTCTATCCTTGAAATGCTGCTTAAGAGTAGCTGAGCTCAGGTGCCTGTGGCAAGGAGGATGGTGCCTGGGGTGCTATTCTCAGAGCAATTTGGGCAGGCCATGCCGGCTCTGCATCTGCACGTGGTCTGCGCCCAGGGACGTGTGTTCCCAATGTCTTTGCCCCAGGCAGGAGAGATGGACATCCACAACTGTGCTCAGCTGCATCCTGGCTCAGCTGTGTAGTGTGGATATGAAACATCAAATCTGATGGCTTGAAAGCATGGGAGAAGGCACCTCTGCCCTGCAGGCTGTCTGCCCACCGCAGGCAGTCTCCAAACCTGCATTTGCAAACTTTGCAACCTCTCTTACATGAGACTTGCTTTCCAGGCTTGTTAACATCCTGAGACTGAGGCCTCCCTCACCCTCCCTTTAGTATTGTAATAGCTTTCCAGCGGCTCCCCCCCTGCCTCCACCAGATACTTGCCTCCAACTAGATCCCCTTCTGCCCCCAGCCACTCAGAGCCCTGAGCCCCCTCACTGTTTATGGGTATAACTTTCCCACACATGGTGCTAAAACTCCCTGGCAATGGCGATGGTTGCACAATCCTGAATATACTAAAGACCGTTGAATTGTATACTTAAAAGTGTGAATTTTATGGTTATAAATTATATCTCATTAGGCTGTTACTAAAAAAAGAAAAGAAAAATAACTTCCTGGACACGTTCCCTTGTTTATTGCAGTGTTTCTCAAACTTTTCCACAAAAGCACCTCTAATAGAGGAGAGGTGATGGAACCCTTGGGTCTGGAAGTAGCCTAAAATTATCTGTCTCAATCATTTGTTTATTCATTCATTCCACAAGTATTTATTGTGCATTTTTTATGTGTTAGAAATGCAGTAATAATCAAAATAGGTGTAAGCCAACCCTTATATAGCTTAGTTAAGCAGAAAATTTCTTTGAAGTCTCATGTTTTAATTTAAAACAGCATGTGCATTTTATATTACAGTCAATAATATATCTGTGATCATTTATGTATTTTTATTTTTATATATGTTTTTGAGACGGAGTCTCACTCTGTTGCCCAGGTTGGAGTTCAGTGGCGTGATCTTGGATCACTGCAACCTCTGCTTCCTGGGTTCATGCGATTCTCTTGTTTCAGCCTCCCAAGTAGCTGGGATTACAGGCGCTTGCCACCACGCCAGGCTAATTTTTATATTTTTAGTAGAGACGGAGTTTTACCATGTTGGCCAGGCTGGTCTCAAACTTCTGACCTCAGGTGATCATTTAAATACACTATATGTTTTCAAAACTCCTCAGCGAATATTGTTGTTCTAGGAGGATACTTCTTGCTGGCCCTGGGCATCATGTGCCTTCCCTCCAATCACCCTGTTCCTTTGGGGAACCTTTAGCTGTAGAGGGTATTGAGGTGGACCCTCCAACACTGAGTCTACGCCATCCCCCTTAGGGAGCATCCTGAATTTGGGGACTTATCCTCAGCTGGGAGGGAATGCCTGATTGGTATAGGGATAATCATTTCGTCCTTGTTACCAATGGTTGGTTCAGGAAGAGACATGTGGCCCAATTCTGGCTAAGAGGACTTGAGGCAGGAGGTTTTTTAAGAGTGAGCTACAGGAAGCTGCGCTCTTCTCCTGTCTCCTGCTAGAAATGAAGAAGGAAGACCTCGGCCCTGACTGCTGTTTGTAGACCTCTTGTGTCTATGAGAACCAAGCAGACATGCAGATAGGAAAGCAGAACTGAGAAAATCAACAGAAATAATTGAGCTGGCTGGAGCCCCGGCAGACCTGGTCCTGAAGCTCACACAGTTTGTGTGTGTCAAGGCATGGCTTAGGTCTTTTTAGCAAGTCCAGTTTATGTTGCCACAGCTATGAATACCCTAATGACTGGAAAGGACTAAAAGTCAAAGTGAAACTTCTTAGTCAGGTTTTTAAGCCTTCCATAATCCACAACCGGTTCCTTACCTCCTTCCTCAATACTTAGGTGAGTTTAAACCTCCTTTGTCATGTCCATGTCATGCTGTTCCTTTAGATTACACACTGTTCCCTGTACCATTATCCTTTTTCCTATCTGCCTTTCATTGCTTGCCCCTTCTGTCCCAAAGCACCTCCGGCAGGAGAGGGGAACCTGACACAGATGAAGGAGGAGTATACCTGGAGATGCTGGGGTCCTCAAAGGACCTGCATATTAGAACTCAGCTGGATTTGCTGTTTCTCAAGAGAGAGCTGGGACCTCCCAATGGGCCTCACTAAGCCAGCCTGGCCTGAAACGTGCAGAGGGTTGAGAGACACAGTTAGGAAGCAGAGAGAGACAGAAGGAGGAGGGAGAGAAATGGGAGAGGGGCGGACAAGCCCAGGATGGAGAGAGAGAAAGAGAAGAAAGGAAAGGCATCAGTCAACATTAGACAGAAAGGTAGAGGAAACCAAAGCAGGTAGAAGGAAAAGGGAGGAGGGGAGAGAGAATGAGCAAGAAGGAGCAGGGGAAGGAGGAGAAAAGGGAAGAGGGAAAAGGCCAGGAGGTAAGAGGAGGGCTGCAGGGAAGGAGCTGGGAGGGGGCTGAGCAGGCCGCTGGAGCCGGTGGTGAAAGAGCCAATCGCGCCGCGTGAGTGCATAGCTAAGTTCCGGTGGGAGCAATTTTATCAATAGCACTTTACCATACAAGTGATTCTCATCACAGCTGGTGCTAGGTGGGTTGGGAACAGCAATAAAAAACCAGTTTTATTAAAAAAAAAAATCATTCAGCTTATTTGAAAACACAGTACACATGCTCCCTCAGGCCCTGGTGGGAGAGGCCAGGGTGGACAGATAGCCCCTCAGGGACTCAGGCACAGCCCCAGCAAAGTATGATGGGGACAGACCCTCCAACACACACACACACACACACACACACGCATGTGCACACACACACAAAGGACATAGGCCAAGTACACAGCTGTGAAGCTCTCCACGGAAAGGAGCTAGGGTACTGCGGGAGCCCAGCCCACTGGGCT
Organism: Piliocolobus tephrosceles; assembly: GCF_002776525.5. NCBI lineage: Eukaryota > Metazoa > Chordata > Mammalia > Primates > Cercopithecidae > Piliocolobus > Piliocolobus tephrosceles. Next base: position 143,150,418 of record NC_045439.1, on the reverse strand, counting down.
GGAGGTCGGCACCCCTGGCAAGGCTGGGGACCAGGAACAGAGGGGGCCCTTCCAGGCCCTGTGCCAGGCACGTCCACATGTGTGATCCTAAGTCATATGAGGTGCTCTCCAGCCTCACATGGCTTGTCTGGGAAATGCAGCCTGAAGAAATAAGGCTGCCTATCACAAAGGACCAAAGAAGGCTGGGAGGATCAAAGAATGTCAAAAGTGTTATAAAATCACAGAAAGTCACCTTTTCAAGGGTCTCCAAACAACATGTGAGGAGTAGTTTTAAAACTGCATTGCTTGGAGTACTAGGACTCTGGGAGGTGCTGTGCTGGGTGTGGGGAAGAGGCCCTGTGCTGGGTGTGGGGAAGAGGCCCCCAAGGGGCCCGTTAGCTTGCTGGTGACAAAGGTAAGATGCATACCCCACTTTAAGGGGGCTGTTCCCTCAAGTTGTTTTTCTTCCATTTATGTAATGAGAATGTGCAGTTACTGGGAGCTGGTGGGAGCCGAGGGCGAGAGGGTTTATTATTCACACCGAGATGACGTCCAAGCAAACACAAGGCTTAAGGACTTTCCTATTTCCCACTGTGTTCTCCAGCTATCAAGAGTCTTCTCCTGGCAGATAAGCGGCTCTTGCATGGCTAATGTGTTATTTCTAGAACATATTTATTGATTCTATATATTGAAGAGGGGAGGCTTTATTTTCTCCTTGTCTTGTTTTAACCATGCGACTCTCCACAGTGGTTTACTTAGAGCCATAGGGTTTCATAAACTAGCATGGATTTAAATTGTATCACCCTCCTAGTTTTATTATTTCTGCCAGGTGATAGTATAAATATTCCTGGAGTTGTGAATGTTCCCTAATGTGAACTGGGAGTAGAGGTCTATGAACAAATGGCTTGTTGCTAATGAATTGGAAAATGCTATTTTTAGATTTTTTCATTGACACGAAATGTAACAGCACCTTGCATTTGGATATTGGGTGATACTTCTCAAAGGTTGGTTTAATACGGCTCACCTTATTGATCCTGACAGCACCTCTGCAAAGTAGGTAGAGAAGGAATTCCCACTTTACAGAAGAGGAAACAAAGATCCAGTAAGGACAAGTTTCATACACACTGTTGGAACCATAACAAATGCTTTTACTCCAGGTAAGCTGAGTTGAACAAGGCCAGCTTTGTGCACATCTCAGCTAGGGGCTTCACAAGTTCTATTTGACTCTCTCCAGCCTGTGAGGGGATGCTATTTTCAGGATACAGAAAACAAAGTTGAAACCCATGGGGATTACAGTAACTTCCAAAACGTCAAAGGTTGAAGTTCACTTGACTGACAGTGAAGGAGCAGGGATGGCCAGGATGGAGCTCTGGAAGTGCCAAGCTCCCAGCACTGAGCATTAGGGTGATTTGTCACTTACCAGGTGCTCAGGAACACACTAGACTAGAGGAGAAATAAATGCCCCAATGATCCTTTTACCCAAATGCAAGGGAAAGGCAAGGTTAAGGGGCTCCCTCATGTTGTTTGAGGGGAGAGCTTTCCCCAGACTCTGACATGTGTGTCAAGAGACACAATCCAGCAGGAGGCTTTGTCTGAGGTGGACCCATTGGACACAGTAGCGGTGAGAATGAGGGGGCCCTGCACCCCACTCACCCTCCAGGACAAGACAGGTACAACTAACCCAGGGGGGGATGAGCATTTTGGCTTCATGTCTCCTGTTTGTCTTTGTGAGAGTGTGTTGGTCAAGTTAACATACATTGAGCTCCTACACACCCAGATGCCTTTTGTTGCTCAGTTCCCCTATTAAAATACCCCTTCTGGAGAGTGCCCGTGTTCTGGACTTTTCCTGATCTCTGAATCTCTCCAAAGCTTATTCTTTATGTGTCTCATGTCTTTGATACACTGTCCCCTACCAGAAAATCTGGTAAAGAATTGAAACTGAGCCCTTAGTAAAAGGCTGATAATTAATATATATGTTTCATCTTTTAGAAAAGAAGCAAAATCCTCATGAAATAATGAAATCCAGAAAGACTTGGAATGAGTCCTACTTCATCATTTACTAGCCGTGTGATCTTAGGCAAGTTGCTTAAGCTCTCAGCAACTTTCTCCTCTGCAAAAAAGGGCAGGAGGGGGGAATTACTATATGATTGTTAAAAGAAAAGATCACCTATCTCTGCTCTTTCATGGCCCTTGTGGAAAAGGCTGACGAACAGTGGGACTTCTTCCCCTTTCTCCTGAAAGATTCTTTTCCTGCCCAAGAACTGAGAGCGGTCTCCTGCCCTGCACTCTGGAAATATTTACTACTAGTCTCCCTGGAATGTCAGCTTCTCCTGGGCAGGAAGATGACACCCACCAAACACTGGAAAATAAATTGTAGATATTTTTTATTTTCCCCAGACTTTCTGCAAAGTAAGCCCTGTTAACCACTGGCTGATTGACGGACTGGACTTGGGCCCTGTCTAGGCCCCAGGAGAGGGACTCTATTTCTGTGAAAGGATTTCCTTCAGTGACCTTTTAGTTATATATCTTGACAACCACCAATTCAGCCTACTAGTCTGCAAAGGCCAGCTCGCAGCCTATGCCTTCAGAAACCTTCCCAAAAGTCCATTTTTGTCTTGGAGCACATCTCATTGTTTCAGAAGGATTTGCTCCCTTATTTCCACTCACCCAGCTCTCTCACTCATTCCGTGCTAAACCAGGGCTTGGCATTCAGCAGGTGTCTGCTAGGGGAGTAATGAATGGCCTCGATTCCACACAGGGAGAGAAAAGCCAACTCAGTGTCTATGAACCAGCTTAAACAGAATGGATGACCAGCTCAGCCAATAGGAAAGAATAAGTTACGGTGAGCACACCTGTTTTGTGCATTTGCATGGCATCAAATGCTGAAGAATAGTTTAAACTGGTTATATATGCCCTTTGCAGTCCTGTTTACCTTTTCCTTTTGTCGAATGAATGAAAGACTAAGCATTTGAGTGACAGTGTACTGTGGCCATCGTATTATACTTGGCCTTAAAGTCCTAATACATCTATCCATGATTGGTGGTGGAAACAGAAGGGAGTGCTGGTTCTGAAGATGTGGAGTTGACTATTCTTATTAGGGGCTATTATGTGTCCTCAGTGTGACCCCACACTAGGGGGTGGGATGTTCTTAAAAGAGACAAAGACATGCAGAGTTTCACAGACTCAAATTCACACAGAGTTGGGGAGAAATAGGCAGAGACTGCAAGATAAATGAAGGAGTCGAGTCAAAGATAACAAGTCAGGGAAAGACCCACAAAAAGGGAGGTTGACCCCAAATGATCAAGAAGAGCCATGGTACCCCAGGAGGCTTTATTGGATGTCCGGGAAAGGAGAAAACACAGTTCTGTCCTCAGGCATCTTGGAGTGCAGCCATGGAGGAAGGATGCTTGCACATGTGTGTACACAATTTTGACTCTCCAACACACACACCCTCAACTGGTAGAAGAAAGGCTTGCTGGCAGGGAACAGATCTCTCTGCCCCCTCAAGTTTGCCCAGCTACCAAGACCTCTGAGATTCTTTGATTTCCCTTTATTTGACGACACAACCAAGGGATTAACGATTTCCATAGCGAATTGTTGTGGGTTTACCTTATCTTTCTGCCTAGCTTCCTGACCTAGAGGCATAATCTAGCTGTTGAGGCACCACCTGCCTTTCTTTGCAAGGGGTTGGTGTCTATAAGTTGATCAGTACAGACTGATTAAAAGGAAAAAGTAAGAGCCGGCAGTTTGGAATGACCCAGCCTCGAAGGCTAACCTTTTTCCTTTGAAGGGAAAGGTATGATGAGATAACCCACATTTCACTCCTTCCAGAAGTTTAGAGGAGTGTGTTTGGATGGGAGCAGGAGGATTACTAGGAGTTTGGAGGGATATGTTTTGTCTGCAGGAAACCAAAGAAAAGTATCGGTGGTTTGACGAGCACCTGAGGTATCTGGGCAGTCATGTGACTGAGCCTTACCAATCAGAATTCTCTACCCCTCTGGAGTTCAGTCAATATGAGCTCTGATTGATTCAGAGCTGGGCAACTGGGCCAGAGTCCCCTCAGGGTTCTGCTGGGATTCTGGAGACAGTCACGCCTTCTGTATGATTAGAGGCTGGCTTGGCCAATAAGTATGTGGAGTGCGTGACTGAGAACAAAATCAGCACTGAGAAGCAGGAGATGGAGGAAAGGAGGCCACTTCCTGTTGTCTTGAAGGCACCCGTGTTCAAGAGGGTTGAAGCAGCTTGCTTCTTGAACCTCCCAGTTTTATGAGCCAATAACCCCCTCCCCACTTTTATTTGTAAAGAACAGGGTCCTGACTAACATAACAAGAGGATAGTCAGTGTGGTTTACCCAGACCCCGGTTTCAAAAAGTAGTCGTAAGTACTATGGGGGAAAATGAAACGGATGAGGCTTCTTAGATTGCAAGCAGAGAACGCCTTTCCCAGTGGCAGGAAAGAGCCTGCCGTGAGAAGATGTTAGGGATGGCATTGCAGGCCGAGGCACCAGCAAGGGCAGAGGGTTCTAGTGAGGCAGAAGATCAGGTCTGGAGGCAGGGAACCTAAGGCCAATTCATGCTGACGGGATGTCTGCGCCAACTCCGTTTTCAACCCCTCCTTTTTGTGTGTGGCAGTTGGAAAATGAAAGTACTTCTGATTGGTCCCCTCCCACAACCAGTCAGACTGGCCATGGCTACTACTTCATTTGCATCGAGTGAACCAATGGGAAACCTCTAGTGGGTATTTAAATCCCGTAAAATTCTGTAACCGACATTCTTGAGCTGGTTGCTCGAGCCCACTCCCACCCTGTGGAATGTACTTTCGTTTACAATAGATCTCTGCTTTTTCTGTTTTGCTTTGTGTGTGCATTTTGTCCAATTCTTTGTTCAAAATGCCAAGAACCTGGACAACTACCATCAACCAGTAACACTAGGCGGGAAGGAGGTAAGCAAGTCAGGCACAGAGGGAATGCTATCATGGCTCTAGCTGAGTGAACAGGGGGAGACTGATAGAACACGACAGAGAAGCAGGCAGGTGCAGAGCCTGGAGGGCCTTGAAGCTGAAGATAGGAAGTTCAGATTTTATTCCAGGATAGAAAAATCACTGGAAAGTGAAGGGATCTGATTGATTGGCTGTGGCAGCTGTGAGGAGGAGGGCCCCTAGAGGAACAGCGATGGAAGCAGAAAGGTCAGTGAGGAGGCTGATGTAATAATAGTCCAGGTGAGCAGTAAATGGTGGCTGGGATCTTGGTGGGTGGAGGAGACAGAGAGATGAGGATGGATTCTTCATGTACCTTGGAAGGAGAGCCTACATGAGTTATTAGTACAGTAGATGTGGGAAGTGAAGGAATGAGAAATCAGATACTTCCTGCAAAGATGAGGACTGGGTGAGTAACAAGTTTGGTGCATCTCTGTGAACCGCCAATGAAAATGTGCCTTGGAAAGGTGTGCCAAGCAAATGTGCTCTTGGCTGTCATCTCCTAGAGGGCAAGGGCTGGGTTCGGTCACCAGACTAGCTCAGAGTGAGCTAGATGGCTGAGTGGGTAGGGGGGCGGAGAAGTGGATGGATGGGCGTATTTGGGAATGAATGAGTAAAAGGATGGATGAGTGAGTGGGGGATGGGTGGGTGTACCTTTGGATGCTTGGATGGAGGGATAGATAGATGGGTGGGGAAGAGTGGTGAGTGTTGAATGGGTAGATGAGTGGATGACAAGCTACATCCACCTTGGATGTCAAGGCCATATCAGAACCTTCCACTGGAGGAAGGGAGGGACTTCACCTCCTCCCATGTGGACTAACAGGCTATCTTAAGCCTCCCCAGGAGGCCCAGTGGGGATTGACTTAAAAGGCAGCTAGATTTGGTCAGCCTTCGCCTAGAAAGGGACACTACATGTCTGTGAGCCCTGAAACCAGAAGGGCGACTTCTGACCTGGCATCTGCCCCCCCTGGAGTCCAGAGGGATGGGCAGTGTCTCACCAGCCTAGCTTCTTTCTCCACCTGGCCCATTACAGAAACTTACCCAGGAGGGCTGCCAGAGATCCTCTCACAGACCTAGGGAGACAGCAGCTGGCATCAGTGGCCAACATCCACATAGAGAGTGTGGACATGTGAAGGGAAATCACCCCTTAAATTAGATACCCCAAACAAGCTCTGTGAGGAAGAGGATAGGTCTACCTGGGAGCCAAGGGATCTGGATTCAAGCTTCATGCAACTCCTCTCTCTTTCTATTAGCGTCTATCAGCCTTTCCTTGGCCTTCTATAAAACTGGATTCAATGATTTCTATGATCTTTTGCATAGAGATTTTATGAACTATCAATTTCTTTGCTGTTTTCAAGAGTTTTGCTTTAAAAAAAAAAAAAAAAGCAGCTTTAGGACTGGGTGCAGTGGCTCATGCCTGTAATCCCAACACTGTGGGAGGCTGAGGCAGGTGGATCACCTGAGGTCAGGAGTTCGAGACCAGCCTGGCCAACATGGTGAAACCCTGTCTCTACTAAAAATACAAAAATTAACTGGGCATGGTGGCTGGTGCCTGTAATCCCAACTACTTGGGAGGCTGAGACAAGATAATCACTTGAACCCGGGAAGTGGAGGTTGCAGTGAGCCAAGATTGTGCCATTGCACTGCAGTTTGGGCAACAAGAGTGAAACTCAAAAAAAAAGAAAAAAGAAAAAAGCAGCTTTATTGAAGTATGACTTACATATCATAATATTCATCCGTTTTCAGTGTATAATTCAGTGATTTTCAGTAAATGTACAGAATTGTGCAGTCATCATCACAATCCAGTTTTAGAACATTCTCATCACCCCACAGAGATCCTTGTGTCTGTTTGCAGTCAATTGCAATTCCCACCCCCAGCCTCAGGCAACCATTAATCTGCTTTCTGTCTCTATAGATTTGCCTTTTCTGGACGTTTCATATAAATAGAATCATACAACATGTGGTCTTTTGTGTCTGACTTCTACTTTGCATAATGTTTCTGAGGTTCATCCATGTTGTGGTATTTTTTTTAAACAATGGAAGTAATTATAAGTTTTTAAACAAGGACTTAATCTTACTTTTCTAAATAATCTCCTAACAGATTCCAACATTTGCTTTAGACACAATGGATTTGAATGAGGTTTGTTCCAACTTTCAAAGCTTGCATTTTCATTGTGAATCTTGGAAAAGTCTGGATTCTTAGTTATATATAGCACATGCCCGGTTGATTCGTTGGTTTGACTGGCTGAGTCTTCCTGGGCCCATTGATTGGTCACTTTCACTTATTTTTCCTTTCAAAATGGTTGTCCACCACTTTACTTCTAAAGACATCCACTGTCCTGCCTTCAACACATTGCTCCAGCAACCACAGAGTGTTGGTTTATTTGTTAGTTTATTTGTTGCACTGCAGCATTTTGCCTGGGGACACGCCTAGGAGAGGCCATTTTCAAGCAAAGGGTGAGCCAAGCTACAAACATTTTATAGTGACTCACAGGCCAGCCTGACACAGTTGCCTGGGAGAGTCAGGCTGCGTCCATCCACTGACCTTTTCAATCAATACACTTTGGCAATCTACTGGGTCCCAGGTAGTGTACTAGGCCTTGGGGACATAGAGATGAACAAAATCTGATGTAAATCTCTGGCTACTTTGATGTTATCACCTTGGGCAAATTATTATGTAACTTTTCTGGGCCTTGGTTTCCTCATCTGTAAAATGGGAATAATAATAGTGCCTGCCCCACAGGACTTCTATAAAGAAATAATGCCTGCCAAATACTTAGAACAGTGCCTGGCACTTAATACGTGCTCAGTAGGAGACAGCTATTGAACTATTATAAATGACAGTATAGTAGCACACCCCTGTCCTCAGATAATTAGATTTCTTTAAAGCAACACAGACAAAAAGTTAAACAAACTTAAAACAATGTGATGGGTGCTCAGTGCACATTTGTTCGAGTTGCTATGGGCATGCAGAAGAACTAGTGCTCCATCATCACGTAGAGTAGGGTGTGAATGATTGGCCAGTCATGTGTACTGTTCCGGACATAGAGATGTCAAATGCATTTTTGGACTCTGATTATATACCATCCCCATGAAGAGATGAGCGTTCAGTTCCACTTGGGCTGTCCCCAGCACAGCTCCTCTGTGTCCCATGTGATGAGTGGCATGGCTGGTCTTGAAGTCTGCTCTGCCCCTTGCTATGCCATGGCCCCTTTCCATCTTTTCCTCCCTTGTCCAGTCCATCCATCTGAATCCCCTTCAAAATTCTTTTTTTTTTTTTTTTTGAGACAAAGTCTCGCTCTTGTCCCCAGGCTGAAGTGCAACGGCACCATCTTGGCTCACAAGAATCTCAGCCTCCCAGTTCAAATGATTCTCCTGCCTCAGCCTCCCGAGTAGCTGGGATTACAGGTGCCCGCCACCATGCCTGGGTAATTTTTGTATTTTTAGTAGAGATGGGGTTTCACCATGTTGGCTAGGTTGGTCTTGAACTCCTGACCTCAAGTGATCCACCTGCCTCGACTTCCCAAAGTGCTGGGATTACAGGCATAAGCCACCGTGCCCGGTCCTCCCTCACGATTCTTAAGGGCTTTAAGGCGTAAAGAAGTAGCTTGAAGGACCCTAGAAAATGCCTAACCCAACTCTCTTGTTTTACAGATATAGAAACTGAGGCTCAGGGAGAAGTGACTCGACAAGGGGCAGCCATGGCACCACCTCCCACTGAGTTGTATGCCCTGAGTCAGCTGGATTCTTCCTTTTCTCTGATGTCTCTGACCCATGCCCAAAGCCTGTTCCTGAGTCCTAAATACCTCTTCGGCCATCCTCACGGCTGAGTCACTATCATTTCTCAGCCTCTTCTCCGATGTGCCCACCTTCACCCCTGCTCTCCGCCCCTTCCCCAGCGTCCCCAGCACAGCAAGAATAACCTTTTTAAAATATAAACCTGATTTTTCCACTCCCCACTGAAAATCTTTAGTGATGTCCCACTGGTTCCAGAATAGTCCACTATTACTTTAGCAAGTCTTTCTAGGCCAGCTTGGGCTTGAGCCTGGACACCATGCAGCCTCTGACCTCCCACACTGCACAGGACCCCCGAGGGAACTTCTTTCATGTATTTGACCCTGCCACATCCTTCTCCCACCTGGGTGTTTGTGCCAGCCCTTGCCTCTGCCTGGAACTCTATCCATCCTTCCTCCCTCCGCCAATCTACCTCCTCTTTGCCTGTATAATATCCATTCATCTTTAAGTGTCAGCTGAACTAATATTTGGTCTGCAAGACCCTCCCTAACCCAGATTAGACCTGCTCTGGGCCCCCATCATTCTTGGTACCTCCTCATCATAACACCCAGCCTGCTCCTGGAATTGCTGTGGTAATGCTGCCTTCCCTGGGACTCTCGGCTCGGTGAGGGCTGGTTCACAAGCACACCTGCAGCTCTTAGCACAGTGTCCCACAGATAAAGGCAGCTAAGGCATGCTTGACTTTTGCTGTTCTTGTCCCTTTCTTTTACTTTATACTAAGTTACATGGTACCTATTGTTCTGTACCTTGCCTTGCCACTGAACAATCTTGGGTTGGAGGGGGACTAAAAATAACTATCTTCCCTTCAAGCGGGCAGAAATCAAGATGTCAGCTTTGTTACTGATGAAAAAGCTGGGCTGGAAGATGTATTTGACCAAAAGATCATGCTAACCCTCTTGCTTCACTCTCCCAGTCCCAGTTACACCTGGGGCCTTCAGCGGGATTCACTTCCCCAGGACTGCTGCCTCCTTCTGGGAGGAGAGGGAAGACAAGAGAGGTTGGAGGGGCTGGGTCTCTCATTGGATCAGAAGAAACAGGTGGCCAGGCCTGGCCCAGTGGGCTGTGGCTAGGTGGGCAGGGCCTCTACAAACAAGGTGTGGTCATTGGAACCCCTTAGTTAAACTTAGAAAAAGCACATTTCTCAGAAGAAGGGGAAGATGCTCGGCTCAGTAAGTGAAATAATAGTTATCTGCTTCCTAGGATACCAGAACTCTTCAGTTTTATTCTTTCTGCTTTGGACATTGCCATTTAACAGAAATACTTTTAAATGACATTGTGGTTCCCCATCTTTGTGGAAAGGGCTGTGTGTGTTTTTGCCTTATTTTCCTTCTTTTTTTTTCTTTTGACAGAGTCTTGCTCTGTTGCCCAGGCTGGAGTGCAGTGGTGCAATCTCTTCTCACTGCAACTGCTGCCTCCCAGGTTCAAGCAGTTCTCATGTCTCAGCCTCCCAAGTAGCTGGGATCACAGACATGGGCCACAGCACCCGGCTGAAGGCCTATTTTCAATGAAAATAAAGATGTTCCTGTCTCCCACCCTTCCGTTCCCCGTGATAATGACACTCTTTAATAAAGCTTGGTGCTTGTGGCAGAGATTTCTAATTGATTACCAAATATCCATTCTCCTCTCCCTCTTAGTTAACAGAATACCAGTTTTGGGCTGAGCATGTTAAAACTAAGATATAAGACTACACTTGCCAGCCTCTCTTATTGCTAGGGTGTGATTGCATGATCAAATTCTGGCTAATGGCAGCATTGTGTGGTACTTCAGGAAAATCTTAAGAGACAGAAATACATGCCTTCCTTTCCTCTTTTCTTGCTGCCTGGAACACATATGTGATGGCTGGAATTTTGGCAGCTATCTCGGATCATGAGGATGGAAGCCATATTCTGAAGATGGCAGAGAAGAAAGATAGGAGCTTCTGTTTCTGGTGTAATCATAGAGCTTCCACATCAGCTCCAAACTGACTACTCCCAGGGTTCTTTTATGTGAGGGAGTAAGAAATGTCAATCTTGTTTGAAGATATTGCTACTTGTTTTTTCCCCCATTATATGCAATTGAATCTGATCCTAAGGAATACAGTACCATGAAACATAGAGAACTCTTGAAATGAGGCTCCCAGTCATCTGTGGCCTAGAGTTTAGAACAATTTAACTAGAAAACAGATTGCTAAGGAAATCATGATGGGAGGGTGGTAGAGATAGGTGCCTAAAAACACATCTACTGGGATGTTGTAAATAAACTGGGAAAGTCTAGGCAAATGAGCAGATCCAGGAGACACATTTAGGAGGGACAGTTCCAGAGAAGAGTGATGGAAATTCTGATATGTTCCACAGCATAGAAATTATGGTAGGGTAGAATTCATCACTAACTTCCTAATATTTAGACTGGCTCAGAAATGGAACAGGTAGGTAAGCATGAAATGGATGGCCATTGATTTTTGAACTGGCTACTAGTTGATTAAACAATGTGATTCTAAGAAAAATTAGAGAAGGCTTTTTCCAAAAATCGGAACTTGATTCTGAAATTTCCGATGTCTGCTACAGGTCATAGAAGACTAGATGGGTGTATAGCACATAGTAAGTGCTCAGTATATCTTTGATGAATGAATGAATGAATGAGTATACTGCTTACAAACCAATTTCTATTTTAATCTAAACGCAAACTAAAGAACAGGGAATTTTGTTTGAAAAAAACTTAGGGACTTCTCTTTATGCTTGGGGTAAAGTGCCATTGACATTGCCATGCACTGAAGACATCTTGGTGGCATAAGTTAGAGATATCCTTGCCTCCTTGGAGGGTGACGGTCCAATGTTATATTTGGGGGTACACCTCACCCTTGGATATGCTCCTGAGGTATCTTTAGGGAAGCTGCCCCCTCTACGTCTGCAGAGTCCCTGCTGACAACAGCAGAACTTCTGTTCTCCATGTGATTGTGCTACTATCACCATGACCTCCATGGAGGGGTTGGGAGGGGAGCAACACTTCCCCTCCATTCCTTAATTCTGCTAAGGCAATAAAGAAGGTGCTATGGCTTGAATATTCTTTCAAAACTCATATTGAAGTTTAGTTGCCAATGTAATGGTATTGGTTGGTGGGTCCTTTTAGAGCTGATTATGTGATGAGGACTCTGCCCTTGTAAATGAACTAATGCTGATATCACTGATGTGGTCTCCCTATAAAGGGATAATAAGTTTGGTCCCCTTTTTTCTCTCTGTCTTGTGTGCTCTTGTCTTCTCTTGCCATGTGATGCCTTCAGCCATGGAATGGCCCTCGTCAGGTGCTGGCCCTGTGCTGTTGGACTTTTCAGCCTCCAGAACTGTGAGTCAAATATGCTTTTGTTCTTTATAAGGTACCCAGTCTGTGCTATTCTGTTATAGCAGCAGGGAATAGAGTAAGACAGAAGGGTTGTGGACATCTGAAAGAAATTGTAACAAAGAGAAAAATTAAAGCCACAGGTTTAATATGACACTTCCCATCAAGGGAAAATAACAGCAGCAATAGAGCAGCTAATTGTCTGCTGGAGGGGCAGCTGTGGGCACCCGTAAGTGCCCTCTCCATTGCCCTCCACTCACCTGAGTTCAAGCACCCTCACGCTGTCTTTTTAAAAATCTCCATGGAGGCTGGGTGCGGTGGTTCATGCCTGTAATCCCAGTACTTTGGGAGGCTGAGGCGGGCAGATCACTTGAGGTCAGGAATCCAAGACCAGCCTGGCCAACATAGTGAAAATCCATTCCTCCGAAAGATACAAAAAAATTAGCCAGATGTGGTGGTGGGCGCCTGTAATCCCAGCTACTTGGGAGGCTGAGGCAGGAGAATTGCTTGAACCTGGGAGGTGGAGGTTGCAGTGAGCCAAGATTGCACCATTGCACTCTAGCCTGGATGACAACAGCAAAACTCTGTCTCAAAATAATAATAATAATAATAAATCTCTATGGTGTGACTCTCCAGCAATTTTTAGGATAGCCTTGTCACCTACCCGCCGGAGCTGGACTTGCTTCCCCACTAGACAATCAGAGGGACATAACCATTCCCCACCGGCACCTTTCCCAAAGCCCAAGGGATCCATTTTGAAATGATGCTGAAGTGAGTTTGGGCAGAAAGGCTGGGAACAGTAGGGTAATCGAAGGGGCCCTTGGGGATCCAAAGCAAGTTCTGCTCTAGGCCTCTCCCTCTCCCCATTTTTCTAAATACCCAGAACCCACCCCATCCACCCTCTGCCAGCACACAGCCCAGGGAGCAACAGTAATACCCAGAAATGTTAGAGTACAGCCCCATAGAAAGGTAGGACAGCTTTTCCGTAAATATGTCACCTGCCATCTGGGGAGGAGGCAGAGTGACATCCATTTCCCTTTTATTCATCCCTATCCTTCCAAGCATCCTCAGAGGACGCCACAGCAGAGGAAATAGGCTCATTACCTTTGCAGCTTTGAACAACGGAGACACTATCCCTGGTGGGCCCTTCGGTTTCACAGAAGGCAGAAGAAGCTTTGAAACCCCTGCTTTTCCCTGGCCAGATGCCCCCACCCTAACCTCTGAAAGCAGAAGGGAGGCATGATGAGAATTTATGGCCTCTCTGCACATTGCAATGCCCCCAGGGTGGCCAAGAGTGTTGGTTCTTCCTGTTACAGATGCATGAAGTATATCAGGGGTCATGATTTATGGGACCACAGCAAGATTTCATCTGGAATAACGTTTACTTGTATTCAGAGGAGGAAAAGTAACTGACCTGTGCCTTCCTGCAGCCCTTCCCTAATTCTGACACAATGGCTTCGGGAGAAAATGATCACTTTCCTCACAAAAACCCTTTCCTGCGGCAGACAGAGCTTCACAGGCTCGGAGCATTGCACAGAGTATCTGGTTTTCCCCTTTCCATTACTCAAGCACTCACTGTATTGTGGAAGGTTGAATAAAGCAAAATCATAATGCATATGCTTTTATCTCAGAGGCTGGTATTTTTAGTATAGAAACCAGGCTAAATAAAATTTAAATTAAAAAAAAAAAAGAAAGGAAAATAGATTGAGGCTTAAATCATTGGCTGAGATTAAGCAAACATTGTTCAGTTGTGAATCTCGGTGGAATGGTTCTTGTGGGTTTGTGTATGTGTGGGGGGGTGGGGTGCATTTCAGGGCAGAAAGCAAGATGAAGGGTTGGGGAGGGAGCTGTGGTGATGGCGCTGCCTCAGTGTCCTTGAGAAAAGGCCTGGCGGTCAAGGCTGGATCTCCTGGTGTTTGCGCACTCACCATGTGGCCGGCCCAGCACTGGGCAGCGCCCTCCTGTGCATTCTCAGCAGTTCTCGGGAGGAGCTGTGAGGCAGGTCCTATCATTCCCATTCCACAAGTGGTAAGCCCAGGGCACACCCTGACTTGCCCAAGTCCCTCAGCCGGAAGCAGCAAAGCCAGGATTCAAGCTCAGCCTGTCCTACACCAAAGTCCTTGCTCCTTCCCAGCCCTGCTACTGCTGCTAGGGGAGGCTGGCCTCCAGCCTCATGGAAATGGATAATGGGAATATCCCCCAATCATGTCACAAACCTGTTTTTCTGGATTAAGAGGAATCCTGAGTCCAGGTAGAACCTAAAAAATAATCAAAGACCCCTGACAGGCCCCATCACCAAGACAGCCCTTGCTGGGAGTAGCAGGATCAACTCAGTCTGGAACTGGTTGAAGGGCTATGACTGGGCCCCTCAAATCCAGACCACAAGGTGAAGCCAAGACAATCAGCAGAGACCCAGGCAGGCAGCCCCCTCACTGTTCACACAATCTCAGGCTCAGGCCACCCTCAAGTGGGTCTGGCCCAGTTTACAATGGCACCAGCCCTTGTCTGATCATGGCCACCACCCCTCCCGCTACATGGAGGTGGCCATCATGCCAGGCCACTCACCATGAGGTGGGCCAAGATACTCAGCCCAGATCCCTGGTCAGTCAGGACAGGCCTATGACTCCAGGGCTTGTGCTGCAGGCCATCTCCCGGCCAGGAGACAAGATGAAACTTCTTGGCTGTGCAATGTGGACTAGAAGGAAATCTTTGTGCTTTAGAGAGATGGACCTGGGATCAAATCTCTGTGCTGCTACTTCCTGGCTGTGTGACCTTGGGCAAGATACTTAACCTTTCTGAGCTTCCATTTCCCTCTAGCGTGAGGATAAGTAGAACAATCTCATAGGATTATTATTAAATGAAATGGGATAGCTACTTAAAGCACTTAGCCCAGTGCTCTCGTTGAGGCCAAGTGTCCTGCTTTATCCTTGCATCAGGCATAGGGGATGGCACTGTAGGTTCTCTGTTCTCTTGCTTCTAGGAAAGTGATAACAACAGCCTGAGCTACAAGCCAGGTAGGGCTGAGGTCTTACTCAGTATCATCTCATTTAGTTTCCACAACAAGCAAGTGGTAGTATTAGGTCTGCTTTACAGCTCAGGAGCTTAGATTGGTAACTTGCTCAAGGTCACACAGTTAGTATGTGGCAGCAGGGATCCTACCTAGGGTGCTCTGACTCCAGAGCAGCTTTCCTCGTATCACAGTGCTTCCTATTCCGGTAGACATCATCGAGACTGGTCTCATGTTCGATTGTCTGCATTGTCTCTTTAGAGTCCATTTTGTATGGACCCAGAGGGATGTGCGGGTGTGTGCATGTGTGTGTGCTTCTGTGTGTGTATATGTGTGTGTGTTTATCTTTCATAACAAGAGTAAAGGAGGAGGTGCTGGGAAGGTTTCTGAGTAACTAGCACATATGCTGTTTCCACAGATCTTGCCACTAACTCTGTGGAACATCAGGCAAGCCACTGCATTCTCCCAGGCCTGCCTTTTCCTGACTTTGAAATGCAGGGTTCTCCCTGCATCATCCTTGGTAGGAAGGCAGAAGAAACAGGCTCTCCTCACTCTCAGTCACTCTGAGGCCACGAGCCCATCTCCTTCCAGCCTGGGTGGCAACTGGTTCGGGAATGGCGCTCCCACTCTGTGGATGCTCTTCTGCTCTTCCAATAGCATCAGATTCTTCCAAGGAGGGGAAGCTATGGCTGAGATTTCTCTGTATCCTCAGCACTACCCTAGGAACATAACTGATGTTTAAAGAATTCCCACTAGATCTTACAGAAAAATTGTGTGTGTGTGTGTATGTGTCTGCATGTATAAGAGTGTGGGTGCATTTTGATATTCCTCTTTGAGAAAGAACACACTTTCTATTTACAGCATGATTTCCAAAGGACCTTCTAATGGGGTGCCTCCTTTTAAATGGCATGCCTCCCCTACCAGGTGAGAAATGGGCTCAGAGAGTTCATGTGGCTTTCTGGAAGTCACAGACTCATTCCAGACCAGCTACCTCCCACCAGAAAACAGGCATGGCTGCGTGATGCCAAGGCCTCCTTTCCTGGTAGGTGGGCATTGTGGGAGGGAGCCCCACTTCTTCACCCGTGCTGGCTGAAGCCTGAGGGGCTGCCTGAGGAGAAGTGGTAGGCAGGCACATTGGCCCCTTCGGCCAGGCCCTTCTGGCCAGGCAGCCTTCCCCTCCTCTTTCGGGACCTCTCATCAGTCCTTATTACTCCTGTGAGGCAAATTTCCTCCTGAGTGGGTTGTCTTCCCCACAGGGGAGGACCAGGGCACAGGTGAGGCTTTGGATAGAAAGGGAGGAGGCTCCACCCAGTGTCTGTAAGGATGGTGACCTCAAAGCTAGGAAAGATGGAGAGTAGGTGTGGGAGTGCACACTGCCCAGAGCCATGACTCAGGGTCCTCCTCTGCTCCACAGTAGCCCTGGGAAAGGGGAAGGAAGTCCTGGAGTGACACAGTAGTCAGAGGTGGTGGTGGTGTGCATATCTCTGTGTGTGTAAGACAGAGAGAGAAGAAAAGAGAGAGTGCAGAAGCTGGAGGAGCCACAGGGAGAAGCTGCAGAGGCACCTCTCTAGGATGCCTACCTTGGGTGCTGCTCCCCTCTGTGTCTGGGCTCCTTGGCCTTTAAGACACCCGGGATGTCTTAGAAAACTCCCTGGTCATGGAAGCCTCAGGGCACAGGGCAGGCTGGTGGACGTTTTGGTCCCAAGCCCCTTTCTGATCACAGGCAGGTCAATTAAGCCTCTGGGCCCGGTTGTCCTCTTCTGGACATGGGGCGTAAGTCCTACACTACACAAGGCTGTACAGCTTCACAAAGATAGTGCTTGTGATGCTTATCCCTACCAGAGGATTTTGAACTTGAAGAATTATAGGAAGACTAGGCTTGTGCCCTCAAATTGATCATTCTTTCCATCCTGACTCTAAGCAGGGGTGAGCCAGTGTGTGCAGAGGTCTACGTATAGATGGGACTGTGGAGGAAAAGAGAAGCTTCTCTTTGCATGGTATCCTTAGAGCCCATTTGGTATGGACCCAGAGGGATGTATAGACCCAAAGGCACATCCCTCTGGGGAAGGCCTGGCCCACTGTCTCCCTCATGCAGCTGGCAGTCACAGCAGTGTGGGCCATTCTGGGTGTCCCAGGTGGGCTGCCAGTGCAGTCACCTAGTCGCCACCTGAATGAGGCCTCCCTCCCTGGGCAGAGGGCACATGCACACTGTCAATTGGCATTTGTGGAGGCCCACTGGACTGCTTCTGAGTGCTCATTCCTGCCCACTCACCAGCTCACCAAGAGCTGCCCAGTTGTCCAGGGATATGGGCTGCTTGGCCTGGGCCATGTATGTCCTGATTCACATAACTACCAAGACCTGATTCCATGAAGCAAACACTGACCTTGACATCAAGGCGACCTGACCCGAGCTCAGCTCCATCACTGAAGAAGCTCCTCCCTTTTTGAAGTTTCAGTTGTCATCAGTAAAATGGGAGTAAGAATAGTGGCTACCCATAGGGCTGTTGGGGTGATAAACATGAAAAAATGCACAACCAATAAATAATATAGAACATATGCTCAGTAAATATTAGCCATTATTAGCCACAATATTGCTGCTATTGTTGTTTGTATCATTGTCTCTCCCAGGGGAGAGTCTAAGTTCTGCAAGGACAGAAACTATGTGTAATTCATCTTTGTAACCCCAGGATGCCAAGCACAACACCTGTCATAGAAATTCAGCAGTTTTGGGCTGGGCGTGGTGGCACATGCCTGTAATCCCAACACTTCGGGAGGCCAAGGCACTTGAGGTCAGGAGTTCGAGATCACCCTGGCCAACATGGCAAAACCCTGTCTCTACTAAAAATACAAAAATTAGCTGGCTGTGGTGGTGCGTGCTTGTAATCCGGGAGCTATTCGGGATGCTGAGGCAGAATTGTTTGAGCTGGGGAGACGGAAGTTGCAGTGAGCTGAGATGGCACCACTGCACTCTAGCCTGGGCAACAGAGTAAGACCCTGTCTCAAAAAAAAAAAAAAAAAAAAAAGAAAGAAAAGAAAATAAACAATTTTATGCATTAAGCACCTACTATGTGAACACATCATGCTAGACCACCATCAGGATCTTGCCTGTGATGACTTGTGAGGTGCAGAAAAAATTAGTCCCCTGAATCCTTTCACAGTACATGGGCGTCTTTAGTGCTAACATGTCTTGTCTGTGCCCCAGACTCTTCCTTCAACTACCAAGGTCCTCACCTCTTCCTCTTGTTCCAAACCAGATGGATAGAGCTCCAAAGAGCATTTAATAAACTCACACACTCTCAGGTATAGATAACTGATAACCACTTGATGTGTGATGTGTTGTTTCTCCAAGGGATTATTTTAATTCCAAGAAAGATTTAAATCTAAAGCAGATGTTCTTAATCCAGGTCCATGGAAAGTCTGAGTGTGGGTACAGTCAATGCGCTCAAACTTTTTTCCCCGAGGAGATAGTCCATATCTTTTATCAGGTTCACCATTGGTCTGTGAACCAAAAAAGATTAAGAAATGGTCGGCCCTCCCCATCTCTACTAAATTACAAAAAATTAACTGGGTGTGGTGACATGCGCTTGTAGTCCCAGCTACTAGGGAGGCTGAGGCAGGGGGATCCCTTGAACCAGGGAGACGGAGATTGCAGTGGGCTGAGAAAAAAAAAAAAAAAAAAGAAAAGAAAGAAAGAAATGGTTCCCTAGAGTGGGGCTGTCCAGTAGAACTTTCTGTGGTGAAGGAAGTGTTCTATATCTGTGCTGTCCAACATGGTAATCACTAAACACTTGTGGCTATTGAGCACTGGAAATGTAGCTAGGGCAAGTGAGGAACTGAATTTTAAAATCTATACGAGTTAATTCAGATTTAAACATAAATAGCTTAGCGTGGCTGGTGGCTGGTGGCTGGCGGCTACCATATTAGGCCATGTAGCCTGAGATGATAACGATTCGATGGTAGAATTTTAGATATGTTGAAGAGGTGACATTTTAGAGTATACAAGGGGATTCTTATGAACAAGAATTTCTCAAAATTTATCTAAAATTTAAATTTCTCTAAAATTTAAAAATTCATTAATTCATTTACTCATTCATTCATTCAGGCATGTGTATACATGAATCAGCACTGACATCTGCTGAGCAGCCACCAGGCTTGTGATACTAGGAGAACAAACGGTGACTAGAAGAGGTTTCTACAATTTACTGAGACCAGAGTGTCTGCCCAGACAGGTCCCTTTAGGGATGGCTTTGTATTTAAAGAAGCAAATTAAAAAAAAAAATGGATTGCCCTACTTGTCAAATCCTTAGGACATTTGACAATCTCGAGCAAGAGAATGTTTCTTCCCCTTGGAAGGACGTTTGATCCCCACAGATGGGGAGGGAGTGGATTGAGTAGCTTGCAAAGTGGAAGAGGCTGGGGATAGCTCCTGGAGGATCAGGTTCCATTTATAAATGGGAATCTCACAGTTAACGTTTTATGGATGTCGGTGAGACAACCTTTAGGAAACAAGGGGACTTAGCATCTGGCATTTATTGATTTTGAGGCTTCTTTTCTTCCATGTTATCAGTAACTCATCTACTCCTGGGGTTATGGTGAGGTTTAATTAGCTTTTATGGGTAAGCTCTTATAGCAGTGCCTGTTGCACCATGAGTGCTCTGTGTCAGTTATTATTATTGTTGAGAGAGTGCCCGGTAAATGTAGAAGTGGTAGGTGCTCAATACATTTGTTGAATGAATGACTGAAATTGCTTAGTGCTCAAAATTAAAAAGCATCAAGCAGAGTCAAACAAAGCTGAATGTCAATGCCTGCAATGGCCTTTGCCAATTACAAAACAGGCCAGTACCATGGCCAAGGCAATGAGTCTCTGCTTTGTGAACGTGCCCATGAGGGTTTGCCATCACAGCACGGTGACTCCCAACTGAGGGCCTTGGCTTCTCAAGTGGAAATGGACTAGACATTGCCTAAGACCTGCTTCAGCTGTCCTGATCTAAGAACGTGTCACACATCTCTAGCTGAGTCTTTTCAGCATGTCAGGCACAATGACAACATCTGCATCTACTCCAGCCAAGAGAGCTACAACAATCCACTATGTGGACATAGAGACCAGAATTCAGTTCCAAATAACCCATTTTGCAACAGCTTAAGAATTTCCAGTTGTGTCTTCTGATGAACATCAACTCCAGAAGTGGGACGGCACTGTAGACATCTGCAAGTGAGTTATGGAGGCGCTCTCAGCCCTGCCAAGTAAGGGGATGTGCCAGCATCCACAGAAATAGACAAAACAACTCCAGCAAGGTCCCAATTGCACACTGTAGAATTTTTAAAACTTGGGGTGAATAACCCCTTCCGTGTCTGGCTGTCATTAAGCTGGACAGTCATAACTCCTTTCTGCTGGCTGCCTTCAGCCCTTCTTGTGGTCTTTATCTTGTCAACACAGAATCCTTTGGCCTCCAATCTTATTGTCCTGATTAAAATGCCAGCATTGCTCTCCAGATAGCTCTTGATTTTATATCCCCTTAGAAGAAAAAGAAAAAGGAAAATTGATCAGGCCAGCTCAATGTGCGAGGAATGGACATCATTTTAGGGTGGGGAGTGGAGTAGGAGGTTGGTCCATGGTAAGGTTGCTAGAAGACTCTGTCCTGCATGGGTCTCAGGAATGAGGTCTTCATGCTTGAGTTGGGGAACCAGGATGCAAAGAAGAAAGTGAGCTGGCATCTCCTGGGATGACTTCAGTTCTGAGGGAATCCTTCCAGACTGGATATTTCTGAAAAGTGATAACCCCAGATCTGCTGCCCAACCACTGTTCTTCATTCTCTCCCTCCTCCTCTGGATTGCCTAGTAACGAGAGGGGAGGGGAGGGAGCTCAGTGCTTGGAGTTGGCCAAACCTGGTCAACCTAGTAATTTCCTAGTTATATAACATTGGGCGAGTGTGTTCATCTCTCTGGGCCTCTGATTCCTTAACTGTGAAATGGGAATATTAAATCTATCTTGTAGAATCACTGGAGGGTGAAATAACTGTATGTGAAAGAAGTTACACGTCGAGAGGAGTTTTTGTTATTGTGATCTAATGTCTTTATTTAGCATTAAGCTGTTGGGCTTGCTCTAGTGGAACTCGCTCATCTTGGTTTTCTCCAAGAACCTTGTTTTTATCTTCAAACAACTGGTGCATTTTACTCCAAGATTTCCTGGTTTTATGGCATTATTTCCACCATCTTTGGCAACGTACCTTCCTTTGCCAACCAACACATGCTCACAAACCCTCCATTCGACATTTAACAAACATTCACTGAGTGCCTACTCATGCGTTCTCTGTATGCCAGGCCTAAGTGAACAAAATAAAGATTTAGGTGCACATTCTAGGAAGGGGAGAGAGAAAAAATCTATAATACATAAGTAACTTATACAATCTATTAAGAAGTGGTAAGTGCTGTGAGAAAATGAATAGTGGACTGAGAATGGAGTGGTCTAAGGTGTGGGCTGCAGCAGTTAATAGGGTGCTCAGAGTGGCCTTATGTACAAAGCAATATTTTAAAAAAGACATGATGGAGATGAGGAAGTTGGCCAAGAAGAGGAAGTTGGCAGAAGAGCTTTCTAGACAGAGGCAACAGTTGAGCAGAGCTGTGAAGGTGTGCAGGAATGTTCAAGGGCAGGAAGGACCTAGAGTCAGGGTTTCAGAAAAGAGCATGTAGATGGAGTTGATGGAAAGTGAAGATCACATAGTGTCTTGTTGACCATCTCAAGGATTTGCAGTTTGACTCTGCATGGAGTAGAAGTACATCGTAGGGTTTTGAGCAGAGGAGAAACCTGATTGATTGCACTTGTCTTTTAAAAGGGTCTTCTGGTTCTATATTAAGAGTAGATGGTAGGAGGCAAGAGTGGAAGCAGGGAAACACATTTGGGAATCTTTGCTATAAAGTACAGGATAAATGATAGTGGCTTACACCAAAGTGGTATCAGGGGAAGTGGGGAGAGTGGTCAGAGTCTGGATCTATTCGAAGGTGGAAGCACCAGGTTTGCTAATCTGTTAGATGTAGGGTGTGAGAGAAAGGGAGGAATCAAGGGCATCTCCAAGGTTTTTGACTGAGCAAGAGGAAGGATGGAGGTGCTATCAGCTCAGCTAAGGAAAGCTGTGGGTGGAGACAGTTTTGGGTAGGAGGAGATTAGGAATTTTGGATATGTTGAGTTTTAGATGCCTGTTAGACATCTAAGTTAAGATGTTGAGTGGGTGTTTGGATATATAAGACTGAAGTCCAGGAAAGAGGTCTGAGCTGGAAATATAAACGTGGGAGTCAGCAGCATTGAGTTGGTATTTAAAGCCATGAGACTAGATTGCCATGAGCCTTTCTTCCCACAAACCCAAGATACATCCATCATAATTTTCATTTGTGACTGTGTCACAGATTTCCCAAGCACCTCCCATCATCTTTCAGTGGATGGTTAATTATAAAATTTGAAAAGCCTAAGACTATCAGTGGTTGGAAGGTGGAGTAGGAGGTAGAAGCTCAGAGCAATTTGTTAACTTTTAAGTCTCTCAGTTGGACTGAAGGCATGTACCAGTGCCCAGGGTAACAAAAGGCAAGATGGCAAAGTGGGGTGGTGAATTATCTTTTTGGGAGAAAAGCTGTAATTCAGTGTGGTGGGGTAATAGTCCCTCTTTCTCTCAGTCCCTGTATCTGAGTTTCCAGAGTCACACAGCACAGACCTGACACCAAAGCCATGCTCAACCACGAGCTTGAGATTCCAGGATGATAGTCCCTGAGAAGGCAAAGTTGTCATCTCTCAAGGCCAGGAGGGAAGGAAACGCACTGCCCTTACCAAGAAGACTTCACACTGGAATTCAGGGGAGCTAGAGAGCTGCACATGGGATATGGTGCTTGGTGTGTACTGTGCATGGGATGTTGAAACAGCAACCATGGAGGAGGAGGCGTCCGGGGATTTCCAGGGGCACAGCCAGGAAGACAGTCCATGCACACCCAACTCCAACCCCATGTCCCAAACCCAGTGGACAGCCCCATGAGCTATAAGTAGTGCTGACTTCTAGGGAGGTTACAAATGATGGTGTTTATCAGAACCTTGGAGCTTATTAAGTATACTCATCTCTGGGCACCTCTTCCAGACCTTCCTGAATCAAAATCGAAAAACATATGATTTTGTAGGGACCTCTTGGGGCTTCCAGTTGAGTTCATTCTGACCCTAAGTGTCTCATATTGAGCTTGGTTCAGTCCTTGATCATTGCTGAGTATCCCCTCTGTGCCGGGGAGTGGGCCACATCCTGTGGAGAGTACAGAACTATTTGAACCCTGGGCTCAACCCTCAAATAGCTCAAAGACATGAGAAGAAAAAGATGACTTCAGGAGTGAATTCCAGGAAATAAAATTATGGCTCTCTCCACGCAATGCTGTGAGAACCCAGTGGATGGACACCCTGGAAGGGCTATGAGATCATAGGAGGGCTTCTGCCAGTCTCTGTCATCCAGTGGCCAAGAGAATTGCAAAATGTGGCACGGATCTGGAGCCAGGATTCCAGCTGGCTCTAAAGGGAAAACAGTGTCTCATTGTGTCTGCAGAGCTTGTGTGCTGCTGGCAACACCCCCAGGGAGAACTTGCTGCATGGGGGAGGAGTTCTGTACATAGATGTCTGGAGCAGATATGACAAGCAATGGAGGCAGAGAGCAGGAGCCTTCTCCCTGGCCCAGCTCCTGGACCATGTCTGAAAGCTGTGAAGTGGAGGCTGCCGGAGGGAGCTGAAGCAGCTGTTTTCAAAGGGGCTCAAGCAGTCCTGTTCAGGACCCCAGATGACAAGTGTTCTACCGAGTGGAGGAAGCATGCATTTCTCCCCTGCTTGGGTTCCATGGGGACTCTGGGCATCATGGTGGCTTTCGGTGGAACAGTGGGTGAGAGCAGGGGAGACTTTGATGCCAGGCTGTAGATGCAATGCCTGGTGGGAAAGTGGAAACTTGGAAACTTGGTGGGAGATAGCCAATGCCTGGTGACTATGGCCAATTACCTTAAGTGATAACAAGATGGACTTCTCTGGGATTCATGAGACCTTCCTGTGGGTTTCTAGAAATATACTTACTGAGAGTAGACACCTGTGCAGGGAGTCCCGTATTAGCAGGTGACTGGAGTGAGTCAGAACAATCTGCTTAATACTGTTAAGTGCTGAGATGTTTTGTGTACCAACAAACTGAGGAATCCTGGGAAAATTCAGTGTGCCTCAAAAGGACCAGAACATTGTGGGGGATGAGAGGTGGAGCTAAGAGTGGGTAAATGACTATGTGGGCTTGTATTTGTGTTTGGGAAAATGTGAGTTGCCAAGGATGACAGAGATAGCAAGCTTAACTCAGTGGCTCCCAGGGAAACATTCTGTGGTTGTTAGAGGGTCTGAAAGCCCATGTGATGTAGGCAGTCCTTGGTAAGGACTGGAGTGGGCAGGGTGCACAAGGCCCTAACTGTATTGCTCATTGAAGGCACCTGGCAAAACTGGACCCTCCTGGGAAAGTGACCACAAACTGACATTGTCTGGAGATAAAACCAGGGAAATCAAGGCCAAGAACCCAGAGATTTCCCCAAGATGGGGTCCCTGAGAAGATGAAACCCACACCCCACTGGCCTTCCCTCCCAACACTGGGGTGTTACTAATAGACATTCCAAATGCCACTTTGGAATGAGTGTGGGACACACCCTTGGAGCATTCCTATTCCCCAGGCTGCAGATTTGTAGCCACTTTCATAATTTATAATTATGTGTAACCTTATAATAATCTACTCCATACTCTCCCTCTCCCATCTCAGGTGATTCCCTTCCTTTTCTTACAGAGAGGTCCCCCTTGCTGTGGCAAACACATGCAGAAGACAAGAAGCAAACTGGGCTTTGCAGAAAGTGTCCAAAGCCATTAATGATTTCACTTCCTCTCCATTCTGCTACTGAGAGAGAAAGAAATTGGCAAGCAACCTCATCCCCCAAAATCCTGACAGAAGCCAGAGGGCTGCGAGATCCATGGGTGAGATTATATGACACCACCTAATTTGTTCTGAGCTTCCTGAAAGCTGCAGGGAAGATATTGGAATTGTAGTTTCCTCTGAAATACAAAAATAAAATAAAATAAAAGGTTGTGACAGAGATTTAAATGAGAATGAAATGCCAATTAACTCAGAGATATTGAACTAGAATCTGTTTCTTAGAAGAATCCCAGGTCGCACATGGTGGATCAGTTTCAATTTCCCCCAAAGCACCGAATGGCCACACCGGGGAAGCAGACCTCAGAACAATCCAGAACTCGGTGCCAGACCCACTACTTATCACTTTAATTGACACTTACTCCATATGATGCTCATACTTTCACCGAATGGGTTCAATTTAATTTGAAATGGGGAATTTTTTTCTTTCCCCTATTGAAATATTTAATGCAGCAGGCTTTAACTAAACAGCTTTGATCCTCACATTCCATTACTCTTCCATTTTGCTTTAAAAATACAAAAGAACCCCTCCAACCATGATTTATTTGGAAAATATTTGACTTTTACCACCTATGTAATTACAAAAGCTAAAGGTCTATATCTTTTCTTTTTGTAGGCGATGGGACAGGTTGGCAAAAAAAGAAATCCCTTTGATATCTATTCTGCCATCCTCAACAATAAATTAACAGACAAAGGTCTGTGGAAAAGAAGTCATCCTTAGACTCGGGGTGGTGATAAGGCAACTCTTCTACCATGGAGCATGTGTGTCTGGCTCCCAGCCCACCCTGTACCCCACACACTGTGAGAACCAGGGGTGGGTAAGGAGGGAGGCAGCATCTTTGCTGAGGAGAATCTGTATTCTGGGTGATCACATGAAAGCAGGTGGGTTCTCCCTGCCCTGTGTTTATTAGGGCTGACAGAGGAGCGCAAGAACAGTAAGAACATCGTTCACCCGGAGGTGTTACATACTGATACACTGACAGGCAATTTTCTTTGGAGATAGTGTTAAAACACAACAATTAATTGGCAGAGCGAGAGGGTGGTGGCCCCAGGCCGAGGCAGAATGGTATTTCTAAAAGCTCTGTGAGGCTGGTAATTCAGCTTCAATGGGTCATTTGATTTTCACCACCTCCCCGCCCCAACTGAAAGCTTCCCAGTGCTTTGTTTTTCAAAAACATTAGCCTTCAATGTGTCTCAGACGTCATTAAAGTGCAGGCCAACCTCCCATAGCAACTTTCCAAAATGGTGCCTGGCAATAGAGAAAAATCATTGCCTTAGCAAAGATGTCTCACACAGCCTGCTTTTGTGACGGTAGATGCTGGCAGAATGTCTTTGTTTCAAACTGAGGCTGACACATGTCTGCTTAAATAAAACATTCCCACTTCAGCTGACTGATTTGGTGGGAACAAGAAGTTCACACGCCAAAGCATGGGCTGACCTTCACGACCCCCCCACCAGCAGGGGGGATGAATGCATTGTTGTATCCTTTTACTAACAAGCATTGAGAAGTGTGAGCTTTTCTTTTGCTTGTTTTACCATGGTGACATCCATTGACCTATATTTGATATTCTGCGTAATATACATGTGTCAGAGATCACACATTTGATTGAAATGGGGAAAGGAGGACAAGGA
Source organism: Piliocolobus tephrosceles (assembly GCF_002776525.5). Classification (NCBI taxonomy): domain Eukaryota; kingdom Metazoa; phylum Chordata; class Mammalia; order Primates; family Cercopithecidae; genus Piliocolobus; species Piliocolobus tephrosceles. Next base: position 143,123,760 of record NC_045439.1, on the reverse strand, counting down.
AGAGAAGGATGGAGGAAGCATTTTATAGTTTAGCAAAAACCTGAATGTTTTATAGAGAAGTCTTCATTTTGAAGAGGCAGAAACCAACTGGATTTAGCTTAAATGGAGAAAGAGGAGATTTATTTTTAGGACATAGGGATGTCTAACAGAATCTAAAGGAACTCAAGCTTCCTGATTTCAAGAACAGATCAGAACAGGAAGCCATTTGGTCTCTCTCTTCATCTCTCATCCCTGGTAAAATCTTCGTTTTCCCCTTGCTGCTCAAATTGGACCCACTGCCTCTCTAGTCTACATGGCTATGGACAATTCCAAGCCCCAGCAACTGAGGCCACATGTTGAAGGTACAACCACATGAAGGGTTCCTGACTCATGTTGTTTCATGGATAAAATTCCCAAATTCTGAACAAGTGTTTTGACTGGTCTGGCTTAAGCCAGGTGCCCATGCCTTGTCCAACCACCTCAACACAAAAAGTAATGACAGAAGCTGGAGGGTTGGGTGATTCATGGATCAGATTATATGACACCCTCTAATTTGCTGTGTATCTTACTCTAGAGGGTAAGTCACTTTGAACAAAATGTTTGTGTATGTGTTGAGGCACTTAGAGGTTCAATGTGTACAGAAAGATTTTTTTTTTAGTTACATTACAAAGAGAATCACACTTTTTCTTACCAAAGAAAATATTAGGGGAGATTTAACAATAGGAAGATATAGTCCTAATTGTGGTGTGTTATTTGGAGAAAGTTTAACTGGAGGAGTCAGAGTTTGATGTGTTTAGGCTGGCATTATTATGGCTACCCCAGAGGTAAGACATCAACTAGGGGAGGAGCTGTTTTCCCAAAGGAAGTGGGTTGCTGCTGCTGGACAGAGAGGCAGGAGACCCTGGGCGGACAGGAACCACAGATATTTTCTTTCTTTTCTAGGTACTCGTATTGCTCAATGGGTTCTGGGAGTTCTTGTCCTACCATTAGGAGTTCCACGGGGGAATGCACCTTACTTTAAGATTCTCTTGACCTTCTCCCTCACCTCAGTCAACGTTGTGACAGTGTGCATGCCAATCTGCAACATAGATTCTTGCCAAAATGGCTACATCAAGCTCATCACATTGATCCCAACATTTGTCTTAGTTCATTTTGTGTTGCTATAACAGAATGCCACTGGGTACATTATAAAGAAAATAAATTTATTTGACTCATAATTCTGGAGGCTGGGAAGTCTAAGAGCAAGGCACTTGGGAGGACCTTCATGTTGTGCTGTTCCATGGTAAACAGAGGAAGGGGAAGCAAGGCCAAGAGTGAGAAACAGAGAGGGTTGAACTCACATTTCTAACAATCTACTTTAATGATAGTTAACCTACACCTGATATAATGACATTAATACATTCCCAAGGGCAGAGACCTTATAGCATAATTGCCTCTTAAGAGTCTTCCCTATTAATACTGTCACAGTGGCAGTTAAATTTTGACATGAGTTTTGGAGGGGACAGTTAAACCTTAGTATTCCACTCCTGGCTCCCCAAAACTCACTCACATACAAATTACATCTATTCATTCTATTCCAATAGCCCCCCATGTCTTAATTGGTTCCAGTACCAACTCAAAAGTTCAAAATCTAGAAGGAGTCTCATCTGAATCAGAGGTAAGTGAGGCTTAAGACACAATTCGTCCTGAGGCAAATTTCTCTTCAGCTGTGAACCTGTGAAATGAACAAGTTATGTGCTTCCAAAACGCAATGGTGGGACAGGGATAGGATAGACATTCCCATTTCAAAAGTGATAAATAGTCCAGAAGAAAGGGGTAACTAGTTTCCACTATGTCCAAAATCCAACAGGAAAAACATTAAGTCTTAAAGCTAGAGAATAATCTTTTATTTCATGTCCTGGATCCTGGGCACACTGATAGGGGGTTGGGGCCCCAAGTTTTTTTCACGTAGCCTTGCTCTCATGGTTTTGCTAGGCTTAGCCCATGCTTCAGCTCTCAGGTTAGCATTTTGTGCCTGCAGCTTTCCCAGACTGGCTTTGCACACTGGTAGCTTTCTAGTTCTGAGGTCTTAGGAGTAGCTCCACTCCCCCAGCTATACTAGGTATTTCCCTAGTAGGGGACTGTCTGTGGCGAAAGAGTCTCCTCTGAGGTGTTACCCCATGACATGTCTCTGCCTGGACCCCCAGGCTGTCTGAGATATCCTTTGAAATCTAGGCGGAGGTAGCCATGCCCCCCAATTTTTGCATTATGCAAGCCTGCAGAATCAGCACCATGTGGATGCCACAAAGGTTTATGGCTTGTACCTTCCAGAAGAGTGAGTTGGGCCACATCTGGTTTCATTTAATCTGTGATTGGGGTAGCTGAAGGGGTGCTGCACCAGAATGTCAGAGTTCCGAGGTGGCAGCAAACCCTTGGAGGGTGCCCTGGGCAGTTCCCTGAAACCATTCTGCCCTCCTAGAGCTCTGGGTCTGTGATAAGAAGACCAGTCTTGAAGATCTCTGAAATGCTTTGAGGGTCATTCTCCCATTGTCTTGAGGATCCCTTCTATTCATATAAATCTCCTTAGCGAAGGTCACTTGGCCATACCCTTGATTTGCTCTCTCTAATCTCTAAAATGCTTTTTATTCTTTACATGGCCAGGCTAAAAATTTCAAACTATTTCCATTCCACTTCTTTTAAATTACAAATATCATCTTGTTATTTATTTCTTCTTGTATCTTATTATATGCAGGTGAAAGTAGGCACACAGCTTCTTCAATATTTTTCTCAGAAATTTCTTTCATCAGATATCCTAGCTCATCACTCTTAAATATTACCTTCTATAAAGCCCTTGGGCAGGGACACTATTCAGCCAAGTTCTTGGCAAGTGTGTAACAAGAATGGTCTTTAGTTTCTAATATCTTGTTCCTCAGTTCCACCTGACACCTCATCAGAATGGGTTTCACCATGCATACCCAACATTCTTTTTTGTTTTTGGTTTGTTTGTTTGTTTTTCGGAAATAAGGTCTCACTCTGTTGCTCAGGTGTGCAATCACAGCTCACTGCAGCCTTGACCCTCCAGACTCAAACAATACTCTGATCTCAATCCCCTAAGTAGCTGGGACTACAGGCACATGCCACCACACCCAGTTAATTTTTGTATTTATTTTGGGTAGAGACATGGTTTCACCATGTTTCCTGGGCTGGTCTAGAACTCCTGAACTCACGCAATTCTCCCACCTCAGCCTCCCAAAGTGCTGGGATTACGGCCAGGAGCCACTGCACCAGGTCTCTACCAACATTCTGATCATGCCCACTTAAGTAATCCCTAAGAAGATTTAGGGTCTTACTAGTTTTGGTGTTTTCCTCCGAGCCCACATGAGAATTGCCCTTCACACTCCATTCATGGCAATCCAGGCTTTTTCTAGCCTGCTCCTCCAAGTCCTTCCAGGCTTTATCCGTTACCCAGTTCCAAAGCCACTTCCACAATTTTTTTTTGTTATAGCAACAGCCCCACTTCACAGTATCATTTTTCTATCTTGGTCCATTTTGGGTTGCTATAACAAAACACCATAGACTGAACAATTTATAAAGAAAAGAAACGCATTTGAAGCATGGTTCTGGAGGCTGGAGAGTCTGACAGCATGACACTAGCATCTGGTGAGGGCCTTTAGACTGCTTCATCCCATGGTGAAGGTGAGAACAAGAGACAGAGAGGGCTGAATTTGCTTTTATAGCAGCTCACTCTCACAATAAAGAGCCTACTCCCACAATAACAACATTCATCCATTCAGGAGGCAGAACCCTCATGGCCTAATCACCTCTTAATACCCCTTAATTGTCTCTATCGCAATTAAATTTCAACATGAGCTTTGGAAGGGACATTGAAACCATCACAATTCTTTAATATATTTTTTAAAAAACAAGGATCTATGTCGAGGGAGCAGGGCTTGCAGTTCCTCCTCACTCCAATTTACACATGAAGAACTGAACTGAGCTTTTGAGAAGATAAAACCAACCAACACAGCTAATTATTTGACTGTGGTTGTTCTGACTCAAAATTGGCAACCTCCTCTAGGACCCAGTCTCTTTGCAGCCTTCACTCTCCAGAATCCCACGCTCCGGTAAAATTGACACCCTACTGTTCTCTCACATGCTCTGCTCCCATCCTCCCTCCTGCCTTTCCTCCTGCTGGTCCCTCTGCTTGGAGCACCCTCCCATCTTGAGCCCCACGTTATCCAAAACCCACTGTAGTTCTAGATACAGCTTCAATACCCAGTCCTCATGAAACTCTTGCAGCTTCTCCAATGCAGAGTGGCTTCTCCCACACTGACCCCTTGAAACATCACGTCAGATGACATCACCACTAGTTTCTTAGAAAGCTGAGAGCCTTCAGATATTTTCCCACTTCATGCCCCATGGCAGGCTTGAGAAGAAGATAACATAGCCCGCTCCCTGAAGGAGAGGGGGCCGAGGCTCAGAGAAGCTGCAGCGTGGCTGAGAACCCTTGGCTGGCAAGGGGAGTGGTGGGATTTTGCTCAGGTCTGTCCATTCCCAGCATCTGTGCTCATCGTAAAGGGGAAATGCTCCTGACCCGACCTTCTTCCCTACCCAATGAATATGGCTGTTCCAGGTGAGAACTGTGGTCATTCCTGGGTCCCCAAATGTGACAGCAAAGTGGCCAGCACAAGGTAGCTGCTCATTACATAGACGTAGAAGGAAGGGAGGGAAGGAGAAGAAAAGGATGATCTGAATCCATATACTCGAATCATAAACATTAAGGGATAAATTAATTGCTTGATTTAGGATTTAATTAGGGCTTAAGAAAACAACAGCTGTTTATCTTGAGTATCAATTGGGTGTGATGACACATGATCCACAGATAGGAACTGAGACACTGTGCCCACTTAAGATAAGCTTCAATAAACTGAGAGTGAGCGATGAACTACTATTTAAATGGAAAGGACAATCTATTCAAAGTCTTCAGTAAAACATTACCAAAATGTAGCACCTTTAGACAAAATTGGAGTTGGAGAATACAGCAGAAGGGAAAAATTCGAAGATGGGGAGGCAGAAGACCTGGGATTGAGTCTTGGTGGTTTATGAACTGTGGGACCTTGAGCGAGTCCCCCTTGTTCCATGGGTTTCCATGACCTCATCTGAGAAAAGATGACCTGGATCACTGCCCACTGGAATATTGTGCCGACTCATGTTCGCACTGAGCTCTCAATGTTTTGCCCAAGATTCTAGATCTCATTTTGTTTCAAGCCACATGAGCTCCCAAGGCATTCTTTGCAGGATTCCCTTTACCTTTTACAGTCTCTCTTCTGCCATGCTGGATTTTCTAGGTCAAGGAAGGAGACACCGAAGGTGGCACACACATCTGTGTCTCCCTCATGCTGGGAGTTCTGAGAGGACGGGCCCACATAAGAGTGAGTTATCTAGAACCAGTGCCCACCTGAGGGTAGGCATAAGAGTGGGCCTTTCAGGAAAGGAGGGATGACTGAGTGGATGGATGGATGGATGAGTGAATGAAGGAACAAATACGTGATTGTCACATTCAGGGAAGGAGACCAAAGTAACCAGTTAATCCAGAAGATCTGCCTGGAGGAAGTGCTTCCACATGTACTGAGTTCCTATTTGCCAGGTGCCAGGCACTGCGCTTAGCCTTTTCCAAGCACTCTTTTCCAAGCACTCCCAACAGCTCTTTGGAGTAAGTGCAGTTATTTCATCCCATTTCACAGATGAGGGGACAGAGACACCAGTTGCCCAAGGTTATAGGACTGAGGTTTAAATCCTAATCCTCCAGAGGCCCAAGCTGGTGTCTTGAACCTTCTGAGTCCTGTTTGCATCCACAGCTCCCTTTCTGCCCATCTGCAACCGAGAGACCCTTCCCACCCTGACAAGTGTTGATCACAAATGATTGGTGGGTGGGCGACCCTTGACCCTCAGAGAAGATCAGAAAAGGCAGCAATTGGGATGTGATCAATGGGACAGGAAGAAGACGCCTCTCACACACTCTCAATAAACTCGAATTTTTCATAAACACGTCTTTATTTTTAAAATAAATCCAGAGCCCCACAGGCTGAACCCAGCCTCAGCTTCTTCTCCAGGCCTGCCCACCCTTTGAGAGCTTCAAGGCTTAGAATGAGGCCGAGTAGCCCAGACTCACTTAGGAGTGGGACATCTGTCACCCACCCGCCTTGCGGGACGAACAACGAAACTCTCTTATCCCACTTGTTCCCCCTCCCAGGGCCGCCAAGATGCAGGGACAGGCGTTAATTGAAGCCACAGCAAACTGGGCCAGAGCTGCCTGCGATGCTGAGAAACACACCGGCTGTTTTCAAAGCGCCTTTCTCTCCTATCCTTTCTAATGAAAACCCTCATGTAATCTGTTAGTGCCACTGCGCTGGAGCATGAATTATTCAGAGAAGTCTCTGTTCCGTTATCTCCCCTCCCCGGGGACGCCCCTACCATTGTCCGCCCTGATGGGTCATTATGCACTCTGTGAATTTAATCTTTTAGGCTATCCGGCCGCACAGAAAAAATGTATGAATAACAATTTTCCTGTAATAACCTTCAACTAACCTTTCAACCAGAGTGAGTCATTCCAATCCCATTTTCACATCAAGAGGAGTCAAAGGCAGGCAATTACCTCTTATCTGTTTCAGAAGCTGCCCCCACCCCAACTGCACCCTTAATTTTTAAAGAGGTGTTGAAGAATGTGTGGGAGCCAGTGGAAGAGGGGGCCCGGGTGGGGAGGTGAGAAGGGTTGGGTGGTAAGAGGCAGGCACTGGTATTCCAACACCAAACTTCAGCCTTTCCCTCTGGACATTGAAGCAAACTCTGTCCAATGCAAAATCCCGGGGCTGGGTCAGCTCCTCCCATGAGGCTGAGGCACCCTCACCCCTATTTTCCCCATCTCCCTTTTTTGATCTTGAGTTCAGCCTGGTTCTGAGCACCCATCTCTCTTCCCTAGGCTCCTTGGCTCCCCAGGTAGGGTCCAATACACTCATCCACACACAGGTCTTAGAATGGCAACTTCCAGTGGCTCAAAAAATCCTAACAGGAGGGGGCGTGAGCAGTGCTTACCCTAAGGGACTTGGCCCATTCGTAGTGTATACAACAGACTCTAGGCCGTTCACTCCTGGAGCAAGTCTTTGCTTTGCCATTTTGCCTCACATTAATCTATTTTTTTTTTAATTAACCAAGTGAAAAATGTGAACTCAGAGTGTGAAATGACTTCTCCAAGTCCTAATTCAGAAGAACAGATCCTGGACTAGGACCCAGGGGTCCTGACTCCCCTCCCAGTGCTCAGAGCATCACACTGCCTCTTAAAGTGCTTGAATGGTGGCAGTACAGGCATGATGGCCTTTGGCAGGAAGGGATTCTTGATATTCCTCAAGCCAAACCTTGCCAAGCCTTGGTGGGTCTTCTTTCTAGGGTCACACAATAGCCAAGAACTTTGTGCTGAAGGCCTGACAGATTCCTCAGTGGGTTCATGCCACTCTGGAAAATCACAGAGGTAGCACGGAAAACATCAGGTGGCCTGCCTGGGTGACCTGGTTGCTCAGAGACAGTGAGCTGCAGATAGGGAGGTGCTGTGTGACGAGATGAGAGAGGACAGGGTGAGTAGGTACTGGGCTCACCAGCAGCGGGCTTCTTCTGCCATTGGTTTTCAGACTGTTGGTTAGCAGGGTCCCGCACTCCAAGCCATCTGCCTGGTTCAGGCCTACCCAGCGTAGGGAGCATCATGTCCCGAGATTCCTGTTTCACATCTACCTCCCCCACCCTCCCAATCCCACCCAAGACCTCACCAACCCGTTTTTCTACAACCTGCAACCTTGACACTCTAAGAAGCTTTCTGTCTTTCCCTCTTGACCTCTCTTCCTCCAGCAATTAGATGACTGGAAGGAAGCAGCCTGGACTCAGCTCTCCCTTTCTCTCTGTTCCAAGTCTGTTGGATCCTTGTCCAGGCTTTTCCTCTGCTTCTCTCTCTGGTGTGTTTGCATCACTCCTAGCATAGCCCCTGCTGCCTTTGCAGAAGGATATTTCTGGAAAAAAAAAAAAAAAAAAAAAAACCATTCTCCAAGGCCTCAGAGGAAATATACAAAAACACTGGCAATGGAGGTGAATAAGTCATGAGGGTGGGGCCCTTGTGAATAGGATTAGTGCCCTTATAGAAAAGTTTGACCGAGAGAGTTCTTCCCTTCTGTCATACAAGGACAGGTGAGGACACAACATTTTTCCCCTTTGGAGGACACAGCAACAAGGCATCATCTTGGAAGCAGAGAGTGGCCCTCATCAGACAACTGAACATGCCAGGGCTTGATCCTGGACTTTCAGCCTCTGGAAATGTAAGAAAATAAATTTATATTTCTTATACATTACCCAGTCTCAGATATTTTGTTGTAGCAAAAAAAAAAAAAAAAAAGAGTTAAGAGAGTTTCCAAACTTTAGAAATATGTATTATAAAAGTTGATGAGCTAAGAGAATCACAGTCCTCAACTTTTTTACCCTCCCATTGAAGACCTGATTATGATGTGAGTGTGAGTGGTGGAAATGGGGCCTGCTGGTGAGGGAAGGGCCTTTGCTGCCTTTTAGGAAGGCAGGAAGAATCCAAAATGGCAGCTTACCATGCAAGGAACAAACCATAGAGACCACCATAGGGGACCACTCACACTCAAGTCTGGGCTGCTGGTGCAGCACCTCCAACAGGCACCCAGGAGGAAGAAGCTGGCACTGCTGAGGGAGAGGGCAGCCTCTTCAGGAAGAAGCTTTCCTAGGGCAGAATTCAAACTTGGATCCATCTGTGTCCAAAGCCTGCATGTGTCTCCATCATCATCTCCCTTTCCAGCACACATAAGATCATTCTGAATCCCAATGGACTTTGCCTTAGCTTTGTTTATTTTTCCAGTGGCCATAGTATGGACACATCCCTTTTACCTCCCCTTTCTCTACCCCACTTGTACCACCATCTTCTACAATAATGCTAAGATCACCCACCCTTAGACCCCGAAAGCAGCCTGACACCCTTTTCCCTCTGTGCTAGTTAATCAAATCTTACAGTCTCAGTCTCAGTCTCAGCTCCTGGAAAGTTTGCCTTGGAGTCTGGTACAGATTCTCAGCTCACAGCAAGGCTAGGGGAGAATGCTCTGAACTGATGGTGTGTGTTCTCTCAGATGTTTCACATTTGAGTGTATATAAAAGAGCAAAATGGGCTGAAGAGCCAACATTTGTGCTACAAAAACATGTCATATCAACAACAGCTACCTTGTCCCGAGAGAAAATTAGGTTGTATAGATGTGTATGTGGTTTTTTTCTCTTTTTTTTTTTCTGGGGGTGGAAGTGTTGTATTTTAATGCCTGATTTTGGCAGTTGGTGCAGAAAAATAATCGTGATGCCAATGGCCAAATTTTCCTCCATCCAATCTCAGAAAACTCGAGTTTATGTTTAAATTTCATGCAGCAGAGTTATATACACAGTGCATGAGGGCGGCTGTTCAAAATGTACACATTTCTAGCTCCACTGTATTTTTTTTTTCTTTTTGCAAAAGAGAACTGAGACATAAACACCACCCCCGTCTGACTGAACACAAGGTATGTATGTATGCGACAAAAATAACTCCCCCGGGATTTCTACAGCCAGGCTGTCGTGCACAGGCACTGCACACGCCAGTGCAGATTGCTAACAGGTGTGGCTCAGGGGAAGGATGAAGCCAAGGACAGGCTGTGATGACTGCACGCTGGTGAAGTGATGGCAGAGAGGGGTGCACCACCTCCCTCTCCCACGACCTGACCCCATCCCCCTTCCACAGTAAGTACCAGGCACGATCTTGGGCATCATTGCCAAAATGTGGGATTCTGAGCAGTACTATAGCTCCAAGATTGGCCTCTGGTAGGAACGTGAGAGGACATAAATGTCAACCTGAGTTTGGGGAGCTGGAGTAGCCACTCTGAAGCAAGGCTGGACTTGCTCCCTACTGTCCACTGCTTAAGAAACCAATGGTCTTATGTCCCTGCAGAATCTAGGATGACGAATACTGAGGTGCTCTAGAAATGTAGTCTGTTTCTGGAGCCTCCCTGCTGCCCTGTGAGATAGAAGGAGCAGGACCCTCCCACTTCACAGGTGAGTCTCTGAGAGGCTGAGCGGCTACAGTATGGTCACACAGCCAGGCAAAGGCAGAAAAGAGCCTGGACACCTGCTGCTGCTTTTGCAACAGACCATGAGGAGAGGCCCAGGGGAACAGCATGCAGGGTGCAGGGTGACTTGACTGGAGGGACAGAGGAAGTCCTGCCTTACCCATTTGCAGACCTGAAATTCTCAAGGGGAGTCAGCCACTGGGTGTTGACAAAATTTCCCAAAGGCGTGTTAGGTGGCACCTAGATTCAAGATGTGCAAAAGCGTTAAGAGGCTGTGTGCCCAAAAAGTCTGCGCAATGCTGATTTAAACAAATGTAAAGCATTTTATACCCTGCAGGACTTCTCAGAGCCCTTACTATGCTAATAACCCAAGGCGGGGCCTTAGTATGCAGGATCTTCCAATCACATTGACCGGAAAAATATTTTCACAAAGCCCTTTTCAGACCTAGTGCTTTGCAGACACACACTTTGTGGAATGCTGGATTAAGGCAATGATGAGTTTAGAAAGGCATATTTTTCTCAGGGAGGAGTAAAATATTATTCTAATATTAGTTAAATCCTTCTAAATGCAAAGTGGTTTAACAGATTAGCTTTAAATAATCTGAAAGACTCTGAAGAAATGGGACACAGGAAAGGTAAGTTTTGATTTGAAGAAGAGCAGAGGGAAGTGAAACTGCCTTAAATCCAATTTGAGAAAAGCTTATTTAAATGTGTTGCTGGAAAAAAAGAAAGAAAGAAAGAAATGGTTTCCAGTTTTGTTGAAGTTTGGCTTTGTACCAAAAACTCTTAGGCCAAGGTGAGACATAAAAGGTGCTAACGCATTGCCCAAGGGTCCTATGTCAGATTTAAGCAAAGCCCAGCCAGAGGCTTCTTGGGGGACAGCTGTTGGCTGAGGGTGTAGGGGTGGGATCTGGGAGCTGAGTTGTTTTTGCTTCATCTTGAAGAGGAGAGAAATAGCTGCTTTCTTAGAGGAAAAAAGCATTCATATATTATTTGGGGATGCTGTGATATAAGAACACATCTCTGCTCCATCAACTGTTGGTGGGAGTGTAAATTAGTTCAACCATTGTGGGAGACAGTGTGGTTATTCCTCAAGGATCTAGAACTAGAAATACCATTTGACCCAGCAATCCCATTACTGGGTATATACCCAAAGGATTGTAAATCATTCTACTATAAAAACACATGCGCATGTACATTTATTGTGGCACCATTCACAATAGCAAAGACTTGATACCAACCCAAATGCCCATTAATGATAGACTGGATAAAGAAAATGTGACACATATACACCATGGAATACTATGCAGCCATAAAAGAGGATGAGTTCATGTCCTTTGCAGGGACATGGATGAAGCTGGAAAGCATCATTCTCAGCAAACTAACACAAGAACAGAAAACCAAAACCTCATGTTCTCACTCATAAGCAGGAGTTGAACAATGAGAACACATGGACACAGGGAGAGGAATATCACACACCAGGGCTTGTTGGGGGGTGGTGGCTGAGGAGGGATAGCATTAGGAGAAATACCTAATGTAGATGATGAGTTGATAGGTGCAGCAAACCACCATAGCATATGTATACCTATGTAACAAACCTGCACATTCTGCACATGTAACCCAGAACTTAAAGTATAATAATAAAAAAATGATGCTCTAATATTCAAGCTCCCAAAGACAGGGCCTGGGTCTCATTCACCCTATTTAGGGCCCAGTGAGGGAGGATAATGTTTGTTGGGCTAAACTGGACACCTGGCCCTGGTGTTTTTAAGATGGGATTCTACTGCAAACACAACAAGACCTCCCTTAGTACACAGTACCTTCCAGCAGGATTGTCCTGGAAGTTGTGAGTCTGCCCAGAAGGAGCACAGGGATTGAGGGCAGGTGATTTGGGGATCCATACTTGCCTCTGCTTCTCTTCGGTTAGGTGGCCACAAGCAAGTCCCTTAACCTCTCTGAGCTCCAGTTTCCTCCCTGTAAAGTAGGGATCCTGAAAACTGCCTGGCTTACCTCCCAGGTGACAGGTGGATTAAATGAGAAGGAATAAATGCATGTTATAAAAGGAAGTTGCTATACAAATTCCAGTCATTATTACATGACAGAATGTAAGCAATATTAGGAAGGCATCCTCTCCTACCTAGAAATATTGTTATGCCAAGGCATGTCAAAGGGCCTGAAATATTATTAGAAATTTATTCCCTGGAATGTTAAAGGCTTTCAGATGTTTAAGACATTTTCACTAAAATGCATTTGGGAGGCATCAATATTCAACCATTATCTCTGGGCCTCTGAGCACCTGGCCTGAGAGATGGACTTTTCTCGGCTGGCAGCAAACCAGCAAACCAGTGGGAATGGGGCTGTGGAGGGAGGGGTGTGATAAAGAGAAGCCAGCGTCCCAGGCAGGTGCTCCCCAAGTGTGGGATAGACCAACGCTTCTCACCCCTGTATGTGTCCACGAATGACACAGGGAGGGAGTTAAAATGCAGAATCCCAGTCAGGGGGCCTGAGTGGGGCCTGAGAACCCTCATTTCTCAGGAGATCCCACATGAGGCCAACACTGCAAAGACAACATGTGGAAGAGCAGTGATACATAACAGCAAGCCCAAATGTCCCCAGAAAACCAGGCTTTGGTGGAAGGCCTAAGCCCTACAGCGTGTGATGGTTTGGGAGAAATTCTGGCAAAAAGCAGCTCTCCCTCATGAGAGAATGACTAATACACAGGGCTGCTGTTTTTAAATTTGGATCTGTATTTTCGTGGGATCTTGATTAGTGCTCTGAAGAACTGTAAGATGCACACACAAGATGGGGCCTTGAGACTTTGCTGGGGCCCATGTCCGCAGGGCCCAGGAGGGCCTGAATCCCCCTTCCCCTCTGGCTTGCACATGGACCCCCAGGTTCCCCCTCCCCTCACCTTGCGTTCTACCCCAGCTCACGTTTTCTCAGAGGTCCTAGCTCTCCCCCATGCCTTTATGTGTCTGAGTGGTGTGTGGGCATGCTGTTTCTCTCTCTCTCTCTCTCTCTCTCTGTCTCTTTCTTTCTTTCTGTTTGTCCCTCCCCTTCTCCCTCACTTCCCCCCTGCCCTCTCCATTATCATCATCCTTATCCTCCTCCCCACGCTGTCTCTACAGTAGCTGGTTCGCAGAGGATAGGTGACTCACAACCTCACCAAGTGATCAGAGCTCACTCTCAGAAATCACCAGCATTTACAAACTGGACCAGGAGCCCCCTGAGGGCAGACACTGCTCTCTTCTGCTTGGAGCTCCAGTGCTGGCATAGCGCCCAGTACAGGGAGTGGAGGAAGAGATTGGACATTTTCCCAGTGCTTGTAATACATACTTGCATTTGGAGGGCCTCATGGCAGGGCGCCTTCAAAACCCAAGTCAAAATACACAGTGCTTCCCAAGCTCTTGCTTTCTGGCTTTCTCAGGTCCTTCAGGTTAGTATGAGTGTGAAATTAGGAGGAATCAGAATGTGATGAATAAGACCAGTCATCTAGCTCAAGAATCCAAGTGATTATCTGTGAATGTGTGACTGAAGAGCCTCTCCCACCTGGATTCTTGGGTCTTCCCTCTGGGAGAAAGACTGGGGAGGGGGTAATTCCTGGGAGGGGTGAGCTGCACAGCATCTCTAAAGAGGGAAGCCAGACCAAGTCACTGATCTCATTGAATTTCGGACACATGGCATTTGGTGGGTGGAGCCTGCCTTTCAAGGAAAATGTGATCATCTGAGCTCAAGGACAGGGTTGTCATAAATATGCAACTTAATGGCCAAAGCTCAGTGATGAATATACGAAGTTTATTATATAATTCTCTCTGTTTTTGTGTAGATATGACATTTGTCAAAATAGAACTAAATAAAAGAAAAGAAGAACCAACACATGCCTTGCTTTCTGATTAGAATCTGACTACTCCCCATCCTGCCGGTAAAGACTGCTCCAACCCCAGCCACGAGATCCTGGTTTATTTGGTGGTTACATTTCCCTTTGCAAATTATGAATGTGACATTCAGGTTTAGACCAGTACTGCTCAAAGTGTGGTATACAGACAGGGGCCTATGACCTGTTTGTTACCAGAATACAAAGACATTGAGAGAAAGCCCTTAGAGATTCGTGTGGTCACTTGGCATTGCCCTAACTCTATGCACACAGTCAAGGGACTGGTCTTATCTCATCAAACAAGATTCAACTGGTGAGTTTCACATGATATGAACTGAGTGTTGGTCACATACAGTGGGGCATGTCAGACCATGACAGACCAGAAAATTCTTTTCTTAAGTGGTATTTCAGAACATACAGTTCAAATCCTTGGGGTTTTAGTTGGAATAAATGAGTCTGTTAGAATCTAGACACCATGGAGTACCAAGAAGAACACATTTCTAGACCTACAACAGCAAGACCCCATGCATGGCCCTGCGTAGATCACCTGCGGATCCCTATGCCCTATGCTTACCTGCTCCTCACCCAATTTATTGAAAAGCGACAGATGCAAAACACACTCAATGACAGGGACAAGCCCAGAGCCCCTGTTTCCCTTTCCTTTTGCGAATTAAAACGGCGAGGCATTGAGGCTGCCCCTTTCAGATCCCACTTTCCGGGAGGGCCTGGCAGGGACAGAGGGTCACTGAGGAGTCCCACGCAAGCTGTCCAGGCTGGTCTGGAAGTGGGTGATCTCAGAAGCGATGATTTAGAGCACAGCGTGGCAGGGTTGGAAGCGGAGGTAGCTGCTCCCCACGGCGCTCATTAAGCTTCCATAGATTGCGTTTCCTGCCTCCCCCGCTAGCCCTCTAAAGTGCCTGTTATTAATTCATAAAAACACTGCAAGCGTGATTGAGTCCGCTGATTACTGGAGCAGGCAGACACAAGAGACGGTGAAACATTCCGTGTCTCTCTACCAGGCTCTCAGGGGCTCAGGAGGAGGAAAAAAATAAAAAGAGAGAAAAGCAACAACACGAAGAAAGGAATATGGAAAAAAACGGTGTTGTGAAATATTAATCAGAACTGTTTGCCCCTGGGGGCCAAAAATATGAGGCAGCATAATCAATGTAGCAAGAGCTGCCCGGCGACATGTCTTTGAGAAGCTGATTATTGCGGGTAAACACAGCTAAATATTCTGGATCTTTGGACTGTGCCTCTGGTGTCACTGGAGAATCTGATTCCCTTATCATTCTTCTGCAGGCGTGGCCCCAGGGGAGCGTGGGAGGTGCTGGTTGGATGTGGCTGCCTGGGCAGGGAGTCACTTGGGCCCAAGCAGGAGCTTCGTTCTTTCTTTTCCAAACACTGATTCCGGTGGGGTGGGAGTGGGTGTGTGTGGATGATGCCTAAGGCGGTGTGTGTGTGCATGGGGGTTGGAGCAGCCTCTAGAGTCTACTCCCAACAGCTAATGACCCGATGCGAGCCATGCCAAGGGAGCCACGGCTCTAGCGTGGCCTTCCTCAGGGTTCTCAACAGGAGACCTGGTAGATTTGGGGGTGATTCAGGAGGGGGTGTGCATTCAGGGGTCTCCACACATTTTGTAGTCTATCCAACTAAACTGTACTGGAGAGGGTGTGGTGAGTCGACTGCAATGTAAGCTCATGGCGTACACATTACCGCATTAGAGGGCCCCACGTCTGCCCTGCATCCCTCAAGCTCAGTGACTGGACCATGAGGCCTGGATGCATAAGTAGAAGGGAACTCTCATCTGTCGCTATAGGCTGGAGTGAGCCCGGGAATTGTCCAACACCAAGGGTGCAGTGATGTGGATGTGGGTCTTACAGGTGCTGAGTCTGAGACAATCAGAGTGGAAAGTGAATTTAGAGAACAGGAATTGCAACCTCCACATTGTGCAGAGGCCCAGGGAAGGGCAGTGACTTGCCCAAGGTCACACAGCAGAAATGGGATTCTTGATGTATAGGTTAGAGCCCTGGTATACTATTGGGGCATGAAGAAGGAGGAGCAGAGGTAACTGATGGAAATAGTTCTGCACCGAGCCTCTGGGCCTAAGGAAAGCTTCCTGTCAACTACACGGAGACTGGGTCAGAGGGTTTGAGCCTAGAGGAAGAGATGGTACCCCAGAATTTCTGAGTCCTAGCCCCAGCTCCACAACCAAATTTTTGGAGGACCTTGATCAAGTTATGTCCCCTCTCTAAGTTTCGGTTTCCTCATTTGCAAAGGAGTTTGACCGAGTAGTGAGAGCACAGATCTCACCAAGTCCACGAATGAGAGCAGTATTTGAGGTCAGCTGTGGCCAGGACCTTTTTTATGGAGGATAGAAAGAGGATCGGGTTTAGCAAGGCATGCAGGACTGTCATAGCATCCTCCATCAAGAGACCAGGAGAGCATCTGCCACAAAGGGACTTGGGAGGAGAATCACCCTTCTCTCTGAAGTGCCCTGACTTACCTAATTCTCCCCTTGGTGTTAAATAGAAAAGCTAGAAGAGCCCCATCTCTGCCTTCTATCAGTCATATCAGCTTCAGCAGAAGATCCAAGGTAGGGCAGGCACTGAGAAGATAATGGCTGATTGCTTTGGTGAATAACTCAATTTAGAAAAGAAGTTTTCCTGGCTGGGCATGGTGGCTCATGCCTGTAATCCCAGCACTTTGGGAGGCTGAGGTGGGTGGATCACGAGGTCAAGAGATTGAGACCATCCTGGCCAAATGGTGAAACTCCGTCTCTACTAAAAATACAAAAATTAGCTGGCCATAGTGGTGCATGCCTGTAGTCCCAGCTACTCGGGAGGCTGAGGCAGGAGAATTGCTTGAACCTGGGAGGCAAAGGTTGTAGTGAGTCTAGATGGTGCCCCTGCACTCCGGCCTTTTACAGAAATAATACAGCAAGGATGACCAAGGCCCAACAACTTGCCCAGTCCTGGGAGCTGGGCATTGGTGGAGCTGGGCCTTGAACAAGCACCTGTCTGATTCCTGGGGCCCCTGTCCTTTTCACTCTGCCTCCCACCGATGTCAGCGGCTAAAGAGGAAACATGCTTTCCACTGCTGGTTTACTTTCAGGCCAGTAAAGTGAGCTTTGGGCTGGGGAGAGGGCTAGGAGCTGGTGGTACAGCTGACATCTGTGATGAAGGGGGTGATCAGAGAGCCCAGATGGCCCTGAACTCAGTTCAGTCTTCTGAGGCCAATGAACTATGCTCCTGATCCTGAGAGAGCTTGCAAAGATCACCACATAGCTGATGGAGAAATATGAAGGACTGAAGAGATGAGAAAAGCTAAATTTCTCAGCTTTTGGTGAGAAATTCACCAGTGGTGAATAGTGTGGAATGTAATAAGTGGAAATAATAATAAGTGGAAATTTGTTTTCCACTCTTTATGGAAATAATAAGTGGAAATAGTCTGTGCTTATGGGTCTGATATTGATCTAGGGCAGTATTGTAGCATAAGTGATTAAAGCCACAAGTTATCAGCAATTAGAAAATGAAATAGTGATCATCAGGGGCAAAGATGGCTTTACAAAGTATAGGTGAGTCAAAATAAGCCTATGTAAAAATAAGCTCCCTGTGACAAGGTTACCAGACTGGTAGTCAAAGAAACACAATAAATATAAGAGATCTAATTTCAGTAAAGCAATTGGCATGGACTCTTAGTACATCCTGATGGAGATGAAAAAATACAGATGGAGAAATATGGGCAGGAACCTGGGAAACTGAGTTTAGCATAACTCAGGGGACTCTGAATAATGCCTAATGCCTGGATTTCAGCAGATGCTCAGCAACAGTTTCTAAATAGAGTGTCCACTAGGCTGTAGCTGTGGCTGTGACTGAATAGGACCCTACCCCAACTAACAATTTTACCCATTATCTGATATAAACAGGGAAGTCAAGTTTAATATCAAATTGAGACTAATACCACAAGTATAACTTGATCTTTTTAAAGTCCTCCATATATCCTCATTTACCCTCAAAATAAAATAAAAAAATAATTGAATATACTGAAAAGGTCCTGAAATACTACAAAGAAAACCTGAGAACAGTGGGGAGGGAGTGAAGGATGAGTGTCAAGGGCAATTGTGATTTATCTGTGGTAATTATTTTATAATGAGAAGGTAATCATACATTACATGAATAGAATTTTAAAAATAAAAATAAAAAGAGCAGCCAGGCTCATCAAAGACTTAATGGGATATGAATATCAGACATGTTGCTCGTTGGGTGACATAGAAGGTTCCAACCCTGGGCTTTATGTGTCTCACCTTTGACACAACCCTTGTTTATGATGTTGACCTTTCTTCCCGACCCCCACTTTCTGGAACCCTGTTTTCTCTCTTACACAGTCTGGTTTAGACTTGTGTCTCCAAAGGTAGCTGCACATCAGAATCACTTGATAACCTTTTAAAAACCAAGAGATTTGGGAGTCACCCCATCCCTAACAATGAACTAACCACCATTCTTATGCTTCTTGTGGCAGAGGGTACAAACTGTGATGGATACTAAACACTAGGCACCTAGCTCTCCCTTTTGGCTCTTATCACTCAAAGTGGGTGTGTGATTACCATCAAAAAGATGGGGACATAGAGGCCTGTGGAGGTGGAGATCTTTCCAAGGCCATGCACTTAGAACATGGTAAAGCCACAATCTGGAGGATTACCTATGTAAAATGTTGTGCGGGCTCGGAGCAAAGCAATGGTTTTTCATGCAAGAAGAACAAATTCAGGAAAGAAGACTTCACTAAAGAGATGGCGTTTGCACATCAGCTTGAAGGATGAGCATTGTTTGACATTACAGGCAAACCTGGTGGGAGAGGTAAGGAGCTGCTCACATAAGATCTGGAGATGTGAAAACCATGGCCTTGGAGGGTAGGAGGTGCTGTTCTCTGGCTTGGAGGCTCATGGCATGCTGGGTGAGATGCAGCAGGGGAGGGGTCAGTGGCCTTCTGACTTCCCCAGCCCATCTCCTCTGTCAGTGCTTCCCAGGGAACAGCCACTCAGGGCCCTGTTAGCCCATCAGTCAACAATTCTTGACCCCCTACAGTATATGGAACCTGAACTTGTCCCTGGAGCTCGCAGAAGCGTGGGAAAGATGTTTCCCTCCCTCAACAGGCTCCTAGTGGGAAAAAAGACCTGACTATGCTTTCATGGAGTGCCAAATCACAATTTAGAAAATCGCTAGCAAGCTAAGATAGAAGCCTGAAGAGGTCATGTTGCTTAGGGTTATCTGCAAAATGAGGACTTCAGACTGACCATGTTGGTGGAGGACAGCGGGAGAAGATACTGTAGAACCCAGCAGAACTTCAGCTGAAGGGTAAAGCTAACTTAAAAGAGGGAGAGCGTAACAAACACGGGGCACAGCCAAGCAAAAGTGCAGAGATGGGAAGCACCAGGGCATGCGGGGGCCAGGATGGGGCTGCTGGCTCCTGTCTTTGACCCTGTCCTGTGGGTGTGCTTTGGAAGGGAGCTAGGCTGCCAGCTTTGATTTTGGAACTTCAAGACAGCTTGAAGCCCTTGAAGCTAGTGACCCGGCAGCCTTTAACTTTCAGTGCCTCAAGCAAGTGGCTGTTGCTGCAGAGGGCTTCAGGCAGCCCAAGCCCTGGGCACTAGAGCACCTGTGGCCCCCCTACCCCGGCTCAGGCAGCCCTGGAGCCCCAGACTCTGAGGGACAGTAGCTGTCTTCTACCTGCAGGGCTGCTGGGACGATTAATGAGCTCATATTTATAAAGGGCTCTCAGCTCCTCAGAAGGGCTCTGCAGAAATACGAGTGGGTTATAATTACCACCGCTGTAATTAATGAGTCCTAACTTCTTAGAGAATATAAAGTGCTTAATAAAAGGAGGGTGAAAGAAAGGAAAAAAACCTAATGTGTTTGAACTTGTTTTTTTTTTTCTTTCCTTTTTACAAAGTACACTTGATAAGGTATCAAATTATATTGTCTTCCCTCCTTTCAAAACTGAGAGGAGCCCCAGATGGCATGTCTCAATGCCAAGGGCAGAGTTTCCAGGAATAATGGAGTGCCTTTCAGCTCTCTGGAAAACACTGGGCTGGAAATCAATCCTGCCACTCCCAGTAACTTGGAAAGTGAATCCTCATCTGCAAGGGACGATATTGCCCACCTAACACATTGGATGCGGGATGGCTTATGAGCTTAGATAGGTGGGGCACAACCAGTCCATGGCCACCTACACTCCAGGTCCCAACTGCTCTACCTGGTGAAGGAAATAATGTCTCCTGCTTGGCCTAAACTGAAACGTTAGTGAATACACACTTCCACTTTTTCATTTAGATTAAAGAAAAGTTTATAATATACACCTTTTCACTTTTTTGTTTTGTTTTGCTTTTGAGATAGGGTCTTGCTCTGTCACACAGGCTGGAGTGCAGTGGCATGATCACAGCTCACTGCAGCCTCGGCCTCCTGGACTCAAATGATCTTCCCACCTCAGCCTCCCGAGTAACTAGGACTACAGTCGAGTGCTACTACACGGGTTAATTTTTGTGTTTTTTCGTCTCCCATTTTTACCCAGGCTGGTCTCGAAATCCCAGGATCGTGTAATCTGCCCTCCTCAGCTTCCTAAATGCTGGGATTACAGGTGTGAGCCACTGTGTCCAGCCTAGCTTTTTTCTTTGGTAGTCGTGGGAATATTATTCCTTTGGACAAATGATCAGGATTGAAGGGAAAACACATTCTTACAGTTCTTGGAATGCATTGTTAAATTTCTCTCTGACTACCCAGTTGGCTAATGTATTAGTATTTTAATGTGCGTATGTGTGTGTTTGTGGAACCAATGTGGAAGGAACACCATTTCTTTTGCAAGGTTTGCACCATTGGTCTAGTAGCTGAGAGGCTGGGAATTCTCACTCTGTCTCCTGGTACCTGCTGGTGTCAGTCAGGAGGTTATTAGTGGTGCTTCAGCATAGTAAAATAGGTAGATGCATAGAGTTAAGTTTTCTTCCATAGAGAAAAATAACTAAAAAATATATAACCAGGAATATACATATACTCTTTGGAAATTTTAAGAAATTGGATTGTTTGGGGCTGGGCGCGGTGGCTCAAGCCTGTAATCCCAGCACTTTGGGAGGCCGAGATGGG